>NW_028277176.1:4248611-4552083 GCF_051122295.1 Plectrocnemia conspersa | reverse complement strand
TGTATCATTGTTAATTTCATTTAAGATCGGACATTGGTTAAAAATTATAACTCAAGTTTAAATGAATATATGTATGTATATAATGCTAAATAATTTATAATGTATAATTATTTTAAGCATGTGGAAATATGGAATATCATACCTCATGCTGAAACGTGTTTTATATTTTACACCGCTTTGTATGCGACTAATGTGTTAAATATAGAGTGTTTATTTTGGACCTGAAGCGCATATTGTGTACATACAAACTTGTGAACTCGTCAACAAAATAATTTACGACGTATATGTAACAATCTACTCGCATAACTTTCAATTAAATTGTATTCTATGTCAATGTTAAATAGACATTAACATACTGAGTCATAAATTTTATACACATTTCTACGATATACTTGAATAAAATTTTGTGCATTTTCAAGTGTTTTTTGCTTGTTTTAGAATTACAATTCAACGAAATCGCATAATTATGGCGTCTGTCCAATTTACAGAATCTAATGCCAGAAAATCATACTCGAATATGACCTTCATTGAATAGATTCCAATTGTTTTTGTATCAACTCAAATTAACATCATCAGATTGGGGTACAGTTGTATGTGTAATTGTTCTTATATAATTGTCCAGTAGAAAGTGATAATCGAACAAAGGTGCTCTGACAAAAAAAACATCATTTCGGAATACTCAAGAATTTTAAAAGCGAATAGGCATGTATACTTAAAAATACCATTAGCATTAAATAACCCAACAAAAACTATTTAACCACACTAATTACCTTTATTTATTAATGACATTTGAGCTTCACGCCTAGAAACAATACTCATGGTCTCGTGCAATAAATGTATTATTTTACGTGTCCTTTTGACATTATCGGGAAGTGACGACAATGGTTTCGCTTATAAATAGCCACCCAGAAGATATTCTTTTGCTTTATTAGAAGGGCGAAGATAATAACATTACTGCCATTGTTCTAAATAATCCTTATACGGAAACATAAAAAACTTAACACTTGCATACATTAGCACTTCAACGCATACACTCAAAGATAATGAGGAGAGGAATCGACTCAGACCAGCAGAGAGAGACTGACACGTTTCGATAGCCACCATAGGAATAAATAGAAAACCATGGACTTGATAAGACTTGGTGACGTCCATAATAAATCAAAGTATTATAAATATCAATACGCACTTTAAATTGTGCTGCAAAAAAAATAAACCGCCCAGATTTAATTACAGATTTTCGAAACGCAATGTACAACTTAAAAATCTGGTTGTTTCGCTTCGGTCCACACTAGAAGACGACTCCCTCACAGCACACGCAAGTCGCAACAAAAAAATAACCTTTACGACCATGTAATTAATATATATCATACAAGGTTATAGAGAATCTCTAAAGCATGTATTTTGTCCATATTCTATATTTTGGTTTTGATCATAACCTTAATTCTTTATTTTTAAACTATTAAGTCACTTTCTCTTCCAACTTAATGAAATTGTTCTTTTGGATCAGTTGGAGATTTGCCGATCAAAGTTAATCGCCTAATAATTAAAAAAAACTATATCTGATAAATATAAGATACTGTTTATAATTATGATAAGCAACTAATTAAATATAATACACATTTAATTTATTATCTATTGTATGAAAGTATTGTTTTAAGCGTAATCAGATATTGCTCTAAAATGTACTATTGGATCACCAAATATTTAATTTATTACTGCAACTTATAAAATATATATTCACATGTATTTATAGACACACTTTGCACTATGAGTATATTGACGCATAATGATAAATTTTACATTGTTATAAATACAAAGAACTTCAAGTTTTTTGCGTTGAATATTAATGCTGTATTTAAAAAGAAAAAAAGGTTGAATCATTATAAAGTATACTCACAACCGATATGTAATAAAATAATAAATAGCTTCTGAAAAAGTTGATTTCTTTTCGGTATCAAATTTTTTGCTGCTATCAACGAACTGATTTTAATACTAACATCTGGGTCAAAAGCTGACTCACCGTCACACAAACGATTTGCATTGGAAATCGATTTAGCGGGTATTCGAAAGTTGTCGATAAAATGGGTTATAATATATGGGTTAATTTTTTACCGAACTCATCTACATTTTATATCAATGCTTCGGTTTTATTAATAAACATAAATACTGTAGCGATGTTATGTATCAGTAGTATTTCGTTAACTGGCCAATTAATTTTCTTATGTTGATGGACGTAGCAGGAAGATAACTTTATATATAATTGAGGTCTTCCTTTGAAAACCAACTAATGCTATTTTTTTAGAAAATGTTTATATTGTTACAATCGACAGTATTAGTCACATAAAATACTGAAAAATTTAACTTATTATAATCAGAAAATTCGTTCAATAAAATTATGAGCATATTGTATTATACATATGCTGTTCTACAAAAGAGTGCACTCTGCAAATATTGAAGTTAAAAACATGTTTATTTATTAATAGAACAAGGTTATAAAGATTAGTATTATATGTTATAGGAACATTAAAGCATAAATACTTATAATAATTATTGTAGTTGTTATTACGCTTATTCGATAGCATACATCATACAATAACATAATAATGCTTCAAACTATTTAATATATCGAAGAATATATGATTGATCTTCAAAAAAAGTAGTAATAAATCTGCTCTGTTTACTTGGTTTTTTGATCAAAAATCTAGATATAGGCAATTAAGTAGATATCATCTACACTGATTTTAAAAAGCCTTTTAATAATGTTTGTTGTGCTTTAATTCTTAAAAATAAATAGATTTATATTTTCCCAAAAAAAGATAATTTTTTTTTAATACTTTAATTTTGATTCTAGAGGAACGTTTTTGTGTGCCACATAATTACCAGCGATTACGTCCTCGGGTATTGTTTGAAATACGGCATGCAAGAACAGGAGTAAAGGTATTATACAGATGTTTCTACCCGCTGCTTTTAATAGAGCATAGGCCCTTACCCACCGGACCATAAGCAGCCTGTAGCTTCAACAACCTGTAGGCTTTGCATAGTTAGCTGTGCGCTAATGAATTGCTCCACGTCCGTTCTTGACCTAAGCTGTCACGATCGATGACTGCAGTCGAGTTTCCGGTAACGATTGCTGGTCTTCCGGCATCACTATTTATGTTGGAGAGACAGAAGATGCACTATGAGTGATAATGGGATGTAACAAGAACAAGAGTATTGGACAACACCCCAATATGTACAGATATCTATGTTTTATGTTTTAATCATCTGATAATATTGCCTTGTTTTCATCCAGATACTCGCAGTTGGTGGACGCATTGTGGTCTATTCATTATTGTATAAAATTTAATCTGATTGTTTCTGTGAATATATATTTTTATAAATAATATTTTGTAATTATGGGTGTTTTTTTAGGTGCAGGGTCCAGTAATGTAAAACTTTTAAGCCCTTCTTATGTATTTAAATAATTAAAATCGTGCATATATGGTATAAAAAAGTATCTACTTCAGTTAATAGACATTTCATTTATGTATAAAAAAATATGTAGTAAATTGAAGACATTTTTAGGTAGAAATATTATTATTAAATGACACAATTTTACAAAAAAGTAATTATTAGTAATTTATTTAAATACGTTCAAATAAATTAGTAGGATAATATTATATTTATATATATTTTTTTGTTTCTTGTAAATACATACGTTATTTTGTTTTTAACGATTAAACAGTGTTCCTTCCATCTTCGAAAAAGGTAAAAGATGTCAAATTGTATAACATTTTTTTTATGTAATTTAACTTTCATCATATTGCCAAATTCATAACTGGCAACTTTCATCTTCGGATTTTTCTGTGGTATTATTGTGTGTGCGCCTAAATACATATCATCAAAAATCAAGTTTAACTTAAAAATCAGAAAAATGTTCACTGATTCCCAACCATTAAATTTAAATATGATATATATTTTTTTATAATTTCCCAAATTTAATTAACTAACAAAATTAAACAGTGTTCCAGAAATTTGTAACTACATTAAGACAGGGGTAAAAAACAAAATATAAATAGGGCTCACATTAGAACATTGCAGTTATTAAAAGGTTCACACAACAGTTTTTTTCAGATTTTTTTCGATTTTAATTTTACAATATTGCAAAATAATAAATTAAAAATTCTATCAAATAAAATTTATTTAGTATAATCAATATTTAAAATTAGTGCTAACTGATGTTTTTTATATATAATTTATTCCAGAAAATGTTTGTTCACTTATATGTGCATGTGCTTGCGAATTCATTTAACATTTTAGAAGAATTTAGTTATCATTTTTTAGACTTCTTTGGTTTATAAATAAAAGCTTTCAATTATATCTTTAATGTATGAATTTAAAACGTTTTTAAGTGATTATTTTCTTTAAAGCGCCCCAAAAAATATATTGTAGAGATTCAATAATAGTTGAAATATAATTGCTATGTTATTGTAGCCGCAATGCTGCTTCGTCGTAGTCTTTTAGTCGTTTTAAAGATTGGGTTATGCTCTTGGAGATTCGGCGTGACTACTCACCTGGACCAGATCAGGCGGTTGAAATGCAAGCGACTACTTTTCTCAGTTTCTTAGCGTTGTTTTGGTCAATTCGGCGTAGCTTTGTTTTGTGCGAGCATCTGAACTCCTGTATATTACAAGTAGTAAGTTTTTTTAAATCTATTTAGTCAAGTTCTAAATTGAAGTGATGTAGAATGCAGCGTTCTGATATATGTATGTATTAAGTAATCTCTAATTGGATGTCATTGATTTTAAATTTAAGTTTTAACAGTCAGTCGTGCTTTGGCCGTTGATACTTGAGTACATTTTTTGTTATATCTATATTGGTGCACATCTGGATTCCACATTCCAATATTAAAAAATGGGCACAAAAAATTTACGATAGCAAAAAAGTGAATTGCGTGATGATTTTTTTTAATTGGCAACTACGGCCGCTTAAATCATTTGTGAAGTGGTAGATGATTCATTAGATATCTGTGAATGTCAAAAATGGTTTAAAATATTTCTAACAAGATTAGGATATATACAATAGAAGGATTTTAGTGCTTCTGCAGTATTGATTCCGTTAATTGATTTTTAGCCGGAGATATTTTTCTTTCCGTTTGAGAAATTCCTTATTTATGTTGCTTTTTAACATTGAACTTTATTTTAAAATGCTTTATCTTTATCATTAAATTAAATTCATCAACCTTCTAGTATTTCTTATTAATATTTTATCATGATATGCATATATTTAAACAATAATAATTGCATAAGCCTATTTTCTCTATTGGGTCACTTTTTTGTATCATATTTTTAACTTTTGATATTGAAAATTCTTTTACTTAAGCCCTGACGAGATTATTTCATCTTCAATTAAACTGATTTTTTCACGATTACCGCGAATACATATTAAAAGCTAAGCAGTATATTTATTATCGCAACAATATATCAATGCGCTTTAATTTATTTAAGCAAAGTATTGCTGGAAAGCAATAAAAACCTATACTAAAATCAGTTTTTAATGAACAATCGATCAAATGTCTTCACGCTTGCACCACCTCGCGTTTCAAAACAGTATAAATACTGAAATTTTTAATGAACACACTTTGAGGTTGTAAAATTCAGGCAGAATTAGTCTGTATCATTCTCAACGTTCGCAGCATCTCATAAATAAGGATTTACTTTTATATCGTGAAGAAATGCCGCTACATTAATTGAAATATAAATATTTTTAATTTAAATGGTGTTTCAGAGAAATCTAATATAGTCAGTTTTTATTCAATTAATGTGAATTATCATCAATAATTACCCTGTTATTTATTTTCTTCCATTCCTCCGTTATTAAAAACGCCTTGCACGAATTACATTTGGCCTTTCACTGTAAGAATGTATTTTTTATCGAGTCTTCTCATAAGAGTAAATTATTTGGCACACGAAGTTTTTAAGTTAAATTGTAAATATTGCAGGGAGAAATATGTGGAGTCAATCGATTTCTCACGAATCGAACTAAATTAATGAATGACTCCAATGCCCTGATATTATTGAAAACCATTAACTTATTTGAGATAATATTGTCCTTTTAATTCATTATTAATTTATTATTTTAAAAAGTAATGGCACCTTCAACAAGAAATGTAAGAAGATATGAAGAAAATTACCAGTATGTACAAAAACAAAATCAAATGCAAAACCTATTCATTGAAAGTAACAGGAAAGTAATTGGATTGACCACAGTTGGAATGATCAACCACTACTTACATCCCACCTATAAATTATGTTATGGAAAAGTTTAACAATATTCGTGGAATATTTTGGTGCAATGACATAAATAGAGCCAGCGAAATTTTTGATGTAAATATTTTGATTAAATATATATAATTAATTTTAATATGTATTATATTTTTATTGTGTTAATTTTCAGCCCGTCGTGCTTCCAGGAAAGTGTTGGCCATTTTCAGGCAACACAGGAGCGGTGATTTTAAAATTATTGAAAAAATAATAGTCACTGGAATGACAATCAAACACACTTCTATGAAACAATTGGACGACATCATCACGAGCGCACCAAAGAATGTAATCTTATCAGTGAGTATTTGATGAAATCTGTAAAATTTTAATAGCCGAGAACACAAGGTATCAAGATTTTTAGTTAAATAATAAGAAAAACGATAAAAAAATATTTATAAATTTTAAAATGGTTGGCAATCTCTCTCTATATGGACTTAAAATGTTTTAATTTTAAATTATATTTTACGCAATCGCGGACACAAATATTTGTGACATAAATACATAATTATTGTAAAAACTATGAAAAAAACGAGTCTGCAAAAATTAAAACTTGTTATTAGTTGATTCGGAAATATTGTGTGTTAAATTCATACATATAAATCAGGCGCTCAAAATTCGGAGTTACATAAAAAATAATAATTTTTATTCTTGTTTTTATCAGGTATACTATTTACAAATTTAAGATCTCAAGGCAAGAATGTGTTGACTGACATTTTTGTCGAAAATTATTTCTAATACATACGTATTTTATAATATATATATAAAAAATATATACATACGTCATCAATGATAATTAGCATGCGTATCAGACAGTGGTACATACGTGAGAAAAACTATCAGCTCAATCAGAAACGAATCTTTAATCAAAAACTTTATCACACCTTATATGTGGTTTATAGACTACTACTTTTATTACCCAGAATATATTCATTTTAATCACCCTGTTATTACAAATTTATTTCAATACAATATTTTTAGTTTCTTGTCTACATGTAATCAGTCGTTGTTCAGATCAACTTTCAACTTCCAACTAGGCGCGTATGAAGAGAAACTTTCCCTTTCGCTCGCTCGCGTGCTAATTGACGAGAGTGAGTGAAGCATGCGGAACGCTTGTAACGCACGCCCTTATATCTCACTCACTCTCCTCACTTAACACGCGAGCGAGCGTAATAGAAAGCATCTCACGCTACGAGCCTGCTTCCAACTTAAAAATTAAAAATATAAATTAAACGTGCAAATGTCATGTCGCTACTATTCGCTATTTGGGAGGAGTTTTTGTGACAGAAGTGTAACTACTCGTTCCGTTGTGTGCACCACTGCCGTTACCAGTACTAGGGTCCTACGAGTCCAACCCTTATGGGCGGGCACCCACCGTAGTACTATATATTTTATTGGAGTTTCATTAGTATTTCTCCCGGGGAAATGTGCTCTCGTTAACTGGCCTGCATTGCTTTATATTTTAAAGTAAAAAATGTTGTATATATAGCGGTTTTTGCTGGTTACAGTTTTTCACCTGCTAAATACACATTTTTATTTATTTATTTATTTATTAAAATTATAACCATCGTGACCTGACAGGCAAACTTAATGCGTCACGATAGTCAAAAGTAATAATACATCATAATACATACAAATATAAACAAGACAAAACAACAGACACAAATCACCTCAACAGGTGTGCAGTGTCCCATACGAACTGAACCAAAACTCCATAAGTGCAAGAGAAAATGTCAATATTACTATGGACAGAATTGAGCAGATAAATAGCCTTGGCCAGAGAAGAGTTGGCAAGTGCTCCAGTTCTACACTTAACAGGCAAGAATAGTGGACGCGACCGAGAACTATATCCACCTTCAGGAGCCCACATTTGAAGCTGCTCGAGCACTGAAGGATTGTCTACGATGCCCTTGAGCAATTTCCAGAAGTGTTTAATTACATAAACGCTTCTGCGAGTCGACAAAGAAACGTATCCCAGGGCTCCCAAAATAAAAGCACTGGGAAACAAGAACGGATAATACCCGTATTCCTTCAAGTATAAATATCGAAGAAATTTACGTTGTACTTTTTCCAGCTTCAATTCATTACATTGATTCATTACGCCTGGGATCCAAATGATGGAGCTAGTTTCTAGTATGCTGCGGACTAGAGTATCATAAAGAGTGCGCAATACTAAAGTATTCCTGAAGTAACGCGCATTTCTCAAGATAAAACCGAGCATTTTTAAGGATTTGCTATGAGTCTCTGCAATGTGCTGGCTAAATTTCCAACGTTCTTCGAAAGTCACTCCTAAATCCTTAGTTGAAGAAAACCTTTCCAGAAAATATCCTCCTAGATGGTATGAATATTTTGCCGGCGTTAATGACTTTGAAAATGAAATTGTGTGACATTTCTTTACACTGAAAGGCAATTGGTTATAGCAAGCCCATTTCCATATAGAGTTGAGATCCTCCTGTAGGTCGAGGGAATCAGAAATCGAATGCATTTTCTTGTAAATTTACATATCTCTGGAATACGCGGAATGCGCACGGCTAAATAAGGACGGTGTAAATTTACATGTTGCAGCTGTGCTTCGGAATTTTATACTTTATTACGTAATGCACATTTTGTATTTTGTATGTGCTCAGTTCTTCACTTTGATTTTCTTTTGTTTACGTTAGATTTAAAAAGTCCAGCACGTGCACGTTTTAATAGGAGATAAATATATACATTAGGACAGTGACGTCATTTCAGCTTTTTCCAGGGGAGCAAAAGTTTGCCATTCAATGATCGTTTTTTTAATATTTTGATTGTATTTTTTTTTTTTTATTTGACTGTTTTTGAATCCACGTAATATATTATAAAAAATGTGTCATTGCAGTGGAAACACTTGGATGTCTAGCGTTCATATTAAAACTTTTATAACAATATTATGACTTACAATAAGTGAAAATAGAATGAAGCATATTTAAACCGAATTTTGACAATAAAGAAACGCAAAAAATAGTTATCTCTTCCCAGAAGTCAAAAATCTACACCAAAAGCAATAAAAACGTTCTGTAATCTGTCTTTCACACTACGACTTTTATAATATATTACGAATTGAATGAGGAACATATAAACCAAATTTTGGCCAATAGAAAAGGGCAAAAAACAATTATCACTTCTCAGAAGTCAAAAATCCACGTCAAAAGCAATAAAATCGTGCCGTCACCGTCGCAGTGGGAAGTGATAATTGTTTTTGCGCCCTCCTATTGACCAAAATTCGGTTTGAATACATTTTGACCAATACTTGCATATCAGAATTTAGTAGTAATATCAGTAAGGATAGCTATCAAATTTTTGAAATGCAACGTCTGTCTGTACTTCTTCTGCTTATCCCCCCCCCCCCCCAGAGATGAGTTGCCTTACTTTATATTTTGGACTTGACCTAATGAAAGTTCTATAAATTTAATTGGTTTTAGAACTTTTATTAGGTTAGGTTTGGATTTGTACAGTAAATGGGCGTTTCACATCTGTGAAATTGAGTTTCATAGACATTTTAAAGCAGCATTATAGTTTAATTATATTTTAGTTAATAGAAATATGTATCTATTGATGAAAAATTATTTGAGCATCGCATATAAATGTATGGAAAAAAGTTGAAATCATATAATATGCCAGATTAATCATATGCCAGATAAATTATATTTTCACTGATATAAATATATATCAAGTGGTGAAAATGTATTCCGATATGATTTCATTGAAATGATATATGTATTTAAAAAAATATTTTCGGGATTTTTTCTAGATTTTCTTTGAGGTATCTTCCGAGGAGGGGGGGCAAGTGTTGGCAAGTCAGTGGTCGTTAATTTTTAATATTTCAATTTAATTAAGATTCACAGTATTTGATTAAATGACATGCATCTTTTTAACCAAATTTATGGAGAGCGCAACTCACCTGCCCCCCCCCCCCTGCTTTAGTAGAGTGGTCTCCAAAATAATTTCGAAACGAGCTATAAGCTGCAAATAATGTGGCAGAACATCGATTTTTTCACGATGGTGTACCACTATGAAGCATATTTAATAAGCAATATGAGGTTAATAAAAACACACAACGTGAAAGTTTTGCTTTTTTTAAATCTAGTGTTGCTAGAACAAAACAGT
The DNA here is from genome assembly GCF_051122295.1 of Plectrocnemia conspersa. Lineage (NCBI taxonomy): Eukaryota > Metazoa > Arthropoda > Insecta > Trichoptera > Polycentropodidae > Plectrocnemia > Plectrocnemia conspersa. The sequence continues at coordinate 4,541,656 of NW_028277176.1, read as the reverse complement.
CTTATTTTGACAATAAAATACGATATTTGCATATATTTTATTCACCATTATTAAAATTAATTTTGGTCTAGTTTCAACAACAAATTTTCGAATTTTTCTTATTAGTACAATAATATACTTAGTTTTATTTACAGGGTTTGACCTAGTCTAATGGCATAAAAGAATTTAATTTTAGTAGCTACAAATATTGCGTAAACAATTTGCCTAATCAATACTTCGAAGTTGAAAATCGTTCACCTGTGCCATACAAATTTGTTAAAATAAACGTAACTAGCAACTGGGACAACGATATATTTATTTGTATCTACGCCGTCGAGATACACGGAAAATTATAATAAAAATAATTCTAAATTTATTATATTACATCATTATTATATGGTCCTTCAAAATATAGCGATAACGAATTTGTATCGTTTATGATATTCGACCTTAATCCACGGTTTTTAGATTTTTGTATGCTTTACCGTATAAAAATTGTAACCATCAGCAATTTTATAGATAACTATAATTTAATCTAATTTAAATTGACATCATATATGATGTGGAAATATAACATTGCAGTTTTGTAAACGGATTCTGTTGAACGCGTATGTTTTTATTAATTGATAGTATATTTATACATAGTTATCTTAATGCTCATCAATGTTTGAAAAGAGAAAGACATATTAATTATTGTTTATTGTATAATGGTTAGTGTAACGAACATGTTATCCAACGTCGAAGGTCACCACACATGACCGGTCTTACAATTCCATTCTTGGATTATCACTTTAAAATGCAATTATTATTTCAATCTACACATACACGTTCGCGTGCAGTAACATTGCGGGCGATGATTCACCGCCCCTGACTTTGCGGATTAAAATGCGGCAAATCTGTAATAAGTACGCTATTATATTTCAAAAAATCAGAAGTGTTTGATCCATTCTTACAATTGTAGTGAAACGAGTATATGCATCTCATAGAATATCTTTTCATGTATCGTCTGTATAATATCTATTTTGGCGTTTTATTTGACGTTGCACTGCTCACACATTTGATTGCTAATAAATCATAATTTAATACATTTGAGTATTGTACTCTCATAGCTCATAAAACTAAGGTTCAGACTAAAATAAAAATTAAAAAGCATGCGCGCTGACATACACTGCGTTTGCTTCAGCATATAAATCTTAATGTATCAATATATTTCTGGGAACACAGTCGATTGCGTATACGAGATAAAATCTACGTGGGATTGATACGTGACATTTTTATAATAAATAGCTGATGTTTGTGAAAAAGGTGATGAATGTTTTAGATTTATTTTTGGTGTCCTTATTAATACTGCAACTGCGACGGGACTTTCAGAAAATGAGTTATGGTTAATTTGAATATATATTTAAAAAGTACTTTCCAGAATTCATTCGAGAAATAATACGTTGAACATGCTTATTATTTTAATTATTTAATTTCAGTTAATGCATGGCATGCGGCGCATCAATCGCATGTACGGACGGCACGCCAAAAAACTTGTGCATAAGTGGCATGTATACGTGTTTACTTGGTATCTCAAAATGTATAAACATTTAAACAATTCAAGTTACATTCCAACACAAATCCACTATCGTTGTGATGTAATTGCCTATCTTGACAGGGACGTCATTTAGTGGAAGGGCAAGTAAGAGCATTTCCCCCCCCCCTCGAATTTGTCCAGAAAAATGTATGTAATTTAATGAAATACTATTGTGGCGGTTCTTCTTCGTATATTCGCACAATAAATCACCATAACCACGATAATTACAAGAATGAACGTAACAATGATATAATATAAACTAGGGTTGCCATATGTAAAAATGAAAAAGGAGGACATTTCAAAATAAACCTATTTTTGACAAGAGTTTTTTGTTTCTTAATAAATAGCTATAAAAATCCAATCATTCCATACTCTAGAAAACCTTTTCAACATTTGCGTTATGAGCAAGAATGCAAAAATAAAATTGCCAATATTTATTGGAGCAATATTAAAAAAAAAAACACCGTACATTGTTCGTGCAACTTATAATCTTCGAAAAACTTGATCCTTCTTCAGATTTGAGGAATGACATCAGACTGCAAAATTGCTCATACACTTTCACTTTATCAAATCTTTATGTTTGTACTTATGGCATTCTTTAAGCAGCATTCATTCAAAACAATTAAACTCTGAGTCTATTTTGTCGAGTATTCAAGAGATGTTTTAAAAACATGTTGAAACTCGTCATAGATGTTCTGCTCGTCTGCTTCACAAGCTGCTTCACTTTCAAGGACACGGATTTGTCTTCAATTCTGTTTCGCAACATCCGCAATATTGATTCTCGGCTAGTCTTGTTCTTGGTATACTGCATAAATATTTTCAAAAAAGGAGGACATTTTAGGGTTGATGAAGGACATTATATTTTAATTGAAAAAGGAGGACTTGTCCTTCTTTTGGATTCCATATGGTAACCTTACCTCATCGGACCACCACAACAACCCTGGTAATATCAAGAGGAAATTACCCTCGAAATACAGAGAGGATATATTTATTTTGTGCAATGGTTGCGCAAACAATACGCCATCGGGCGACAGAAAAAAGCAGCATTATTATTCAACCCTTTGCATTATTTAACCTTCGACATGTCGATCTAAAGGCGTACACATATTTCGTTGGTCGAATGAACAATTAATTGAATTATTTCTATATGGTTATGATTGCAGCAGACCTTCTCGACCTACTATACAAAAGATCAGAAGACAAACATTGAGAGACTGAGAGACATCGACAAACAACTAGACGATCAATAACGACGACGTTCTGATACCAGAAACCTCAAAGGATCATCCCAAAGACATCATTTATCCGCCAGCTTCTCCACCAGCGCTCGGAAAAAGCAATACTCTTCCACAATAGTTTGTTACAATATATTTATTCCGACGTCTATTTCTGGCTTAGAAACCCAAAACTATGAATTTTAATATAATCCAAATATTAAAAAAACGACCCTTGACTAGCCAACTTTTACTCCCCCCCCCCCCCCGTTTCTAAGCCAAAATATCTCAGGTTATCTCATAAAAAAATCTAAAAAATAATCTTGAATCTATCCCGAAAATATTAATGTCATTTTAGTGAAGTCATATCGATATACATTTTCAACGATATATTTTTTACCTGTGAAAATATAATTGATCTGGCATATGCTAGTAAAATTATATGATTTTAACTTTTCAATACGTAGTAATATATACATTTACATATTTATCATTATTTATTTTCATACTACGTACAAATGTTACAGTGAATGTATATTTTTCAGTGAAGTTTCCAAATACATTTTCACCAGAAGATATATATATATTTCTACTAGCGAAAATTTTAATGTATCTGATATGCTGCTCTTAAATGTATATGAAACTCAATTTGACGGTTGCGAAACGTCCATTTGCTGTTGAAACCCAAACCTAACCGAATGAAAGTTCTTAAAAGTCCAAAATAAAAAGTAAGTTAAGTAATCCCTCAGATGAAAATAAGCGAAAGAGTTTAAGACAGACAACGCATCTCGCATATGACTCATAGTTTCAATATTACACTATGTTTTAAAAATATGATAGCTATCATTACCGACTTACTATGAACTTCTGATATGAGAGTATTGATCGAAGTATATTCAAACCAAATTTTGGTCAATAGGAGGGCGCAAAAACAATTATCACTTCTCAGAAGTCAAAAATTCACGTCAAAAACAATAAAATCTTGTCGGCGGCGTTGCAGTGGGAACGCTCGGTAACGAGCGTTCCCACTGCGACGGAGCCGGCACGATTTTATTGCTTTTGACGTGAATTTTTGACTTCTGAGAAGAGATAATTGTTTTTTGCGCTCTCCTATTGGCCAAAATTTGGTTTAACTGTGCTTCATTTGATCAGTCGTAATATTTTTATGAAAATTCTTAATATTAACTCTATATAATTGAGCGTTTCCACTGCCGATTTTATTGCTTTTAAAAAATGCATGTCAGTTAATGAAATACTATAAATTGTAATGAAATGGAAATAAACATATGCTGAACAGATAGATTAGACATAGCAAGAGATAACCAAATACCTCTCTCTTCACCCCCGCGATCCCCAGATTTTTTTATGGGATCTCATCAAAGTTAATGCTTATGGCATAAAACGTAAATGAAATAAAAGATAATACCAAACCATATCCTTCGTTTCATTTGCTATTTTATTGCTCCGCGTTATCAGCAGTGTGATGTGTGACGTGAAGCACTTGTGATAACCAAAATATGTCTTATTTAATTTGGAACATTAACTTTATTTGTACCTTATACATACTTAATTTTTTATCATTTAAAGTAAATATGTGTTTCTATAACAGTTTTAAAATGCACGTATAATTGTGTTTATTATCGTTGCATTATCTGCGTCACGAAGTAGTCTCAGAAGATCGGGTTAAACTCTTAAACTCCCGATTGCATAACTAGATCTCGTTTGACTTGAATTGGAAATCGGTTTTACTAGGTCTTTAATTTATGTAGCTCTGCTTGGTGCGAGTTTGGCTGAACTTGTGTTCCCAGATCCAGCTCCCAGAAGCGAAGTGGTAGAAAAGTCAAGTTCCGACTCGTGGAAGAGATTGATTGAAAGCGTATTTCTGGTGGAAGTGTATTAGCTCTTCCTACTCTCGATCATCTGGTCAATGTGACGATTCAGGACGAAAACAGTTTATTTGTTATCGTACTAAATATTTTTTTTTGAAACGATTAATATTTAAAAGCGGAAGATTTGTACAAGCTGTAAATGGATACATGTATTTCTATTTGCACCGACTTTTTCTTTATTTAAATCTGTTTGGGCAAAGTGCATTATTTTCTGATTAAATATAATTCTGACGAGAAAAAACTTTCAAAAAATACAAATGTTTATAAGAGTGTCATGATGATGTCGAATATGACAGGAAAGAAGGCTTGATATCCCGTATGGTTTTTGCGAAGCAATTTTGGCTACATTTTGGAGAAAAAACGAGTAGCAGCAAATTTTGTAACCAAATAAATTACTGAACCATTGTTGAATGAAGTCACTTACGACCTAGAATTGTGACGAATCATCAAAAGTGACGAAACATGATTTTATGGTTATGGCATCCAAATAAAGATTTAATCGTAAAGATGACAAGATTTTTATCTTAATTTCAAAAAACCCTTATATTTTTCAAGACTGTTTCACAGTTCAATACTAATTTGTGATTTTTTTGCTACAGAAAAAATCTCATAAAAAAGAAGGCATTTAAATAATAGCAATTTTGAGACCATAGAGGAGATAAAGGCAAGATTTATAAATAAGCTAAATACTATAATAAATAGTGAATTTTAAAAATATTTTGCGGATAAAAAAAAATGCTAGCAAAACTAAGTAAAAACTTTTTTAACCCTATTTTTTTAATTCAGTGCATTCATTTTGTTGTATAAAATAACATAGCTTGTAAAACAAATAGTTGCATGTCAGAGAAAAAATATCACATTTTTCATACATGTTCTAACTAGTAGATTCTATCCCATGTTTTAATTTAGAGTATCTAAAGATATGTTGAAGTAAAACATGTCAGTGGAAATGTTGCTGGGGATTGCAAAATCAAACCACTTTTAATATTATATTATATACCACAACGCATTAAAAAATATTTACAAAACATTGCTACCTGTTATATGGTAACCTGATCGAAGAGCATGAATGACTAAAGAATTTCTTAAGAATGGTTTCGTCATCATTTTATGCAAGAGATATAGAATATATTGAGGGGTTTAATTATGAATTTAAAAATTCCGGAAAAGACAAATAGCTTAACAATCGTAACGCAACAAATAATATAAAAATTGTGCGGAGCACCCAGTATTGCATAATAACCACATACTTTTAATAAGCCATTAATAATTATTAGAGGCGTGTATTTTGAATAAATGTAAATTGATTTTGATAAGCAAAATACTATATATTTGGGGGATCGGCTTATCACCTTTTATATTACCATTGTTCTTTAGACCCCTTGGCTAACGATCGCCCTAATAGTTGCATATGGCTGCTCTCTCTGATGCTCAAACGCTGTATTTTTTCGAACCGCATTACATTGCATTGACTCTTTACAATAGATGTGATATCAGCTATGGAGGAAAGGGGAGGGGAAGTATGCTAGTCAATGGTCGTTTTTTTAATATTTCCAATACATTAAGTTTCATAGTATGCATTTTTCTGGCCAAATTCAAAGAGGGGCAATTGCCTCCACCTGCCCTTCTCCTATAATAACCCTCTTGGCCTGATCATGAGTATATAAAATATCAAATAATTAGAATAAAAATAGCATATGGTCAAAATATACATATAGGACCATCAGAATTAATATAACGAATGGTCATAATTATAATATTCAAGATAAATAGTATACGGTCACAATACAAATATTGGACGATCATAATTAAAATATAGGACGATCATGTGCATTAAAAAAGGAATATTACAACATTTAAAAAATATTTTGATGATAGATTTTTTTGAGGGATAACCTTAGAATTCAATATTTCAGTTTTTCCATAGGAGGTGGAGGGGGGCAGAAATTGACCAGTAAATGGTCGTTTTTAATATTCCCATTTCAATAAGATTCATAGTAGTTTATTAAATGACATGCGTTTTTTTTTTGGATAAATTCAAAGGAGAACTAATACCACCCCCCTTTTTAAAATGAAGTCGTTGCTCATTGTGCTAGAAATATTTATAGTGGAGCTTGCTTCTAGTATGCTGCGGATTAGGGCATCATAAAGAGTGTGCGATACTATTTTTAATGTAGCGCGCATTTCTCAAGATAAATCGAGCATCGTTATCGATGCACTGTGAGTTTCTGTAATGCAGGCTGAATTTCCAGTGATTTTTTAACATCACGCCAAGATCCTTAAGGCTGATTTACACCATGCCAGTTTAGGTTGCCAGTCATTGTATGCCGCTTAACGTCAGTCACTGGATAAGCCAGCAGCTGGCAGCTCCAGCAGAATAAAAAAAATGTTTTACTGGCACGCTAGCTCCCCCCCCCCCCACCACACTACTGTACTGGCGCAAGATAAGTGGCGCTTTTTCTCAACAATAGTTCTTGCAATTACTGCTCTATGTAAACGGTAAGGCGCCAGTGATATGGAATGCCAGGCAGCGTGTAAATCAACCTTTAGTAAAGAAAGGCCTGTCTATACTATATCTACCGAAAATGTGTTGCACCTCCACTGTTGCCAGTCTGACGTCTAGCTTGTGACCGATATAATAAATCGGCCTCCACAAATTTATAATTTTTTCATATTATATATTATTTTTTATCATACTTGTATTTTTTGTGTATTAAAAATAGTATAGATTGTTTATAACCTGTTAGATCACGATGGCCTTAATTTACTTTAAATAAATACATGTAAGATTGTGTTGTAATATTTAGCTTATCCACAAAAATCTTTCAAAAAATAAATAATATGCACATAACAGATGTTTTAACAACATAGTTCTCTGAACTTGTGAAAGTGGACAATATTATATATAGCCCATGTGTAATCCCGTGGACAGATATTATATTTAAAATACAGTCATAGTCTGTACGTAAACGGCAGAATGTTCGACTGAGTTTGTTTCGTTTCTAACTCTAGTCGGAAATTATAGATAAAAATAAAATAATAAAGGGAAAAAATAGTTTCCGCCTGTTATAGATCCCTGGCTGACGAGTAGCGCGTGGCTTGCACTACGAAACAGCTGATTGAAACAACACAAAGAGATACAATTCAGTCGTCGTTGGGTCGTCGAGGCGGGAGGTTCGTTGCTCGTTTTTTTTATCGGGTGAATCAATCACGTAGATTAGTTGGCGATTGTATAGAATGAATCGAAGCGAGGCGCCGTTTCCGATTTGGAAAACGTTTAACGTAGATTTTTTTACGCTCGACCTAAAAACGAACTGGTTTTCGTACACACAGTTTCCCGACGATAGTGAGAGTGACGTCGCGAGGCGTTTTCGAATAACGGGTTTCGAAACAATAACACCAGAAAACCAGAACGCGAACCAATTTTAACGTAGTGCGTCGTAGAGTGCATAGTGCATAGTTCGAAAGGGGAGAAGATACTGTGACTAATATTGTTATCAATTAAAAATCTGGAATGAGCGAATATTCGCGTGTAATAACCGGAGCGCGTGCGTGACTCTTCTGTGTTCCAAATAAATTAATATATCGTGTGAATTTTTTTATACGTTTTGTATAAGACGAAACCCAAGTAAAACTCACTAAACTATCATATAAAAATCCCTCGTAAGTTCGTTAAAAAATTTATGGCATAAGTGTTTTTTTAGTGAAATATAAAACGCTATAACTTTTCTTAACTACAGCTTTAATTACAAAAATGATCCGTTGACAACGAATCCTTTGTTTATAAACATGTTAATTTATATATGTTGTATTTCGAAGGATTCTATGTACTTAAAAATGTGATAATATGTAGGGCAAAGGAAATATGGGAATGAGGCAACATTTCTAAATCAAAGTCGTTCAATTTTGTAACATTTATTAGTGAAATATGAGGTCTTGCATTATCGTGGAGTAATATCGCTACAAATCTGTTGACTAACATCGGATGTTTAATGGTTAATTATCTATGCATGGTTTCAATTACCCTACAATTATTAATCTGCTGTATTAGTCTCGCTTGGCTTCCTGTTTCAATTCCTGTGGAATACTATCACATTGTCGCTATAATATTTTTCGGTTACAAATTTGCTGTCTAGCCACCAGGGACGTAATTTGGGGAGGACAGGTGAGGACATTTGCCCTCTTTTGAATTTGGCTATAAAAATGCATATGTATGTACATCATAACGGAATACTATGAATTTTAATGAAATCGAAATCATTGACTGGCCAACTTTTAAGTCCTTGATTTTAAACCAGAAATTCTCAGGTTATCCTTAAAAAAAATCTTTAAAAAAATAGTTTCGAATCTATCCCGAAAATATGTTTTAAAATATATTATTTTAGTATAATCACAACGGAATACAGTTTCATTTGTAAATATATACTTTTACCAGTAAAATATAATTTATCTGGTAGGTGCTAGTAAAATTCCATACGTAATAATATAACATAAGCATTTACATGCGATGTGTAAATATTACAGTGAATGTGTATTTTTCGATCAAGTTATAATTTCACTAGTGAAATTCAAATACATTTTCACCAGTAAATATATTTCTAGCAACTAATATTCGCTAGTGAAATTATATGCTACTTCGCGAAACGTACATTTGCTGTTCTAACCTAATAAAAGTTCTAAAACTAACTTTTAGAACTTTCATTAGATCAAGTCCAAAATACAAAGTAAGGCAACTCATCTCTCAGGGGAAGTCGCATCTCGCATATTGTTCCATAGTTTGTTTTAAAATATGACAGCTATCCTTACTGATATAACTACAATCTTTTGATATGAGAGTGTTGGTCAAAGTATATTCAAACCGAATTTTAGTCAATAGGAGGGCGCAAAAAAACAATTATCGCTTCTCAGAAGTCAAAAATTCACGTCAAAAGCAATAAAATCGTGTCGGCGCCGTCGCAGTGGGAACGCTCGGTAACGAGTGTTCCCACTGCGACGGCGGCGGCACGATTTTATTGCTTTTGACGTGGATTTTTGACTTCTGAGAAGTGATAATTGTTTTTTGCGCGCTTCTATTGGGCAAAATTCGGTTTATATGTTCCTCGTTTAATTTTCAATATTATTATAAAAGTTGTAGTGTGAACAACAGCTTACAGAGCGTTCCCACTGCGCCGGTGACGACACGATTTTATTGCTTTTGACGTGAATTTTTGACTTCTGAGAAGTGATAATTGTTTTTTGCGCTCTTCAATTGTGCAAAATAATAGTTGTAGTGTGAACGACAGATTACAGTTCCCATTGCGATCGTGACGACACGAGTTTATTAAAATTTTTGATTTTTGAAAAGCGATAATTGTTTTTTGCACTCTCCTGTTGGTCAAAATTCATTCGATTTTTACTTATTGTAAGCCGTAATATTGTCAAAAAAATACTTAATATGAACGCTAGGTAAATGAGTGTTTCTACCGCGACGGTGACGGCATGATTTTATTGCTTTTGACGTGGATTTTAATTAGGGACCCTCTTGAATTTGCCATTAAAAATGCATGACATATAATAAAATACTATGAATCTCAATGAAATCGATGTGTTAAGAAAACTCTTGAAATAAGCTGAAATGGCATCCCTGTCCATATATAAAACATATCAGCACGATTCATAAGAACAACGTATTTTTAATGAGCATGGCAACAACGCCATATAATATCTTAATCGTGCATTTAATTCATTATCATGATATTATTCAGTGGTGACAAACGTTTATAAAAATTGTATCCACATAGATTACTTTTATGGTTTCAACATTAAACGGGTCTAGTAACAGCCCACTGTTTACGTTTTTAAAAGTCTGTAGTGTTTTTTTTATATATCTGGCATATTACGTTTTTTTAACCCTTTGAGTAATGAGTTAATTTATACACATTTTTTTTTAATTGTCAGTATACACCAGGGAGTGAATTAATTTTACGTATTTTTCCATAATTATTTCTGTTGCTATTTATTTATTATTATATTATATTGCATTTATAGTGTGGCGGCGTTCTGACAGTTCTCAGTGTTGCCACACCACCGCTCAACTTGTGAAGCGGGTGCTTTTTAAATTAATTTTTATTTGTTAAAATATACATTTTTTTCTTATTTTCACTCATCATATAACAACGGTCTAACACCCCAGGTCCTCGCCAGCTCTCTAAGAAAGGTCGTTTAATTACGTAGCCCCAAGAACCACATACGCTACAATAGTAAATTATAGGGGGAAAAATCAGTGATTCTGAACGTTTTATTGCATTCATTTATTTTACATATTTTATTTTTATTTTTCAAAAAAAATATTTTGTAAATATGTTTTATTTTCTTATTTATTTTATTATATAGATAATTAGTTTAAATTGAATAACTAATTGTTTATCGAGTTCATAAAAAGTTCATCTCAAAGTACACTGTTATCACTTGTTTCTGCAATGTGCAACCAAGCATTATCGTAGTGTAATCTGACAATATTTATGTGTATGAGTGAAGGCCTTTTGTTTTTATAGACTGTTTAAATCATTTCAATACATATCAGTGATGACAGTTTTAATTATATAAGTATTTTGTAATTGTGTACAACATTTTTGGTCACAGATGTGTATATGAGCTATTTTATGCTTGTTCCCTACATAAAGGTATAATAAAAAAAAGAGCCATATAGTAATTGTCTTAACCATATTTTTTTAATTATATTTTTAATCACTCAAATGTTTATGTATATTATGGTATGCCCATTTCTATTTATATTGTGGACTTGGGCTATATTTAGTTATATTGGTTAGGAAGATAGGTAAACGTTGAAATAGTTTTGTTTTGAATTTCAGATAAATAATATGGGCTTTCCTTAAATGTAACTTTAAATAATAAGGATTTTTAATAAGAAATATTTTATTGTTTCAAAAAGATAAATAATATTTTAGCTACTACCGGTATTTCATTTTGTAATACCGGTAGTACCGAATGGCAATTTTTGTTCCAATACCGGTATTACCAGTATCGGTACACCGGTAACATGTTAAATTAAATTTTAAAGGGTATTTTATAATTTTATAGGTATTAAAAGTGTTCTAATAATGAGCTACATTAGCTCATAAATGATATTTTAATTTATTTAAAAAAATATATATTTCTCTCAATATTTTAGGAAACATACCTTAAAAAGTAATTATTAAATACATCGATCTGAATATTACAAACATACAGGAAAATTCGTCAAACGTCTTGTTCTAATTACAGTCTATTTTAGACTGAAAATTGCTATTAATTAACATAATATATTATAAAACAATTATTGTGACAGTTAACAAGTGAGAAAAATGTAATGAATTTTATTCCCCATCAATCGATTGCAGTAGTAAAATTATTATAATATTGAACTAAAACACATTATTTTCTCACTGTGCGGCTTATAACCTCATAATTATATTTTCTTATCAAGCATATGCTTCTTGGATTACATGTGTTTAATGTCTTTAAAATATTTACTCTATTGATTTTAATGATAAGCAATTTTTTTAGAGCGTGTGCTCCATACACAATTCTTTATTTACAGTCCTTATGGTTCAACTTATTTTGCAGCTTAAATAATATAAAAAATATTCCTAGCTAATATTTATGTATAATAAATTTTGGATACTGTTAAAATTCTTTGCTTATCAGTTAAAATAAATCACTATACAATTAAATTATAAAAAATGACCATGATTTAATTTTTTTTAAATATGTTCCTATTGTATGGATGAGAAAATCTTCCATTTAGTAGAATTAGCCAAAATGGATTACTCATTCATTAGCGAAATGTACTGCTAGCGATTTTAGTCTGTCACAATCTTATTTTTAAATAAAACATAAACAATATGTTCTTAGCTTTGTATCTTTTTTTACCACCAGCACGATTAACCAGTGGTATAGTCAATGAATAATAGCTGAAAAACATGGGTTCGAATCTCATATTCTTTCGTGTATGTGAGATCGGAATTAGATATTTTTATATTATTACAATTAAAATCGATCATAACAGATGAGGGTCTCCTAGATTTTCCTATTCTCGTAGATGAATAATTATTAATAATTATTAATAGTGCATACTGACATTTATTAAAAACTGTTAATGATAAGTGTATCGAACGTATATCCGTATCGTGTACCTTAGAGTTAATAATAGGGGGGCGTAAACCCAAACATGCCATCTCTTTCTCAGTTATGAATAACGATAGAATGGATAGCTCTCGAGCTGACTGTGTTAACGCAAATAGAGTATAGTGTCTAGTAGTTGCTAATTGGGTTTACCCCGTTGCACCGCATTGGGCTAATGCCTATCATGTTAAACAGTAGATTTGGAATAAATAAATCAATAATAAAATCTCTAATAAAAAAATATGAAAATACTGTCCGCCAAACCTAAAATATTTACGATTTGGCTTTTCACAAAAAATGTTTAATTTTTTTTAATTTTATAATTTTTTTGAAGAAAATTATAAAATTGAAATCAAGTTTTCATAGAATTTTGACAATTTTTATTAAAATTAAATTAAAATAAATATAGTATTTAAAAAAGTATTTCTAATTATTACAATATAAAGAATCTCAATAATAATATGAAAATAGAAATTATCAACCAATATGAGTAAAGGTTCTTATAGAAGTAAAAGATAAAGTTTTTGTTTAATAACCAGCACGATATACGAGTGGTATAAATCTCTGACTATTGACTTGAAAGACCTGGGTTTGAATCCCATATGGACCTTAATGTGTAATAATGAGATCGGAGTTAGTGATTATTATATAATTATAATTACGATCGATTTTACAGATTAGGTTTACCTAGATTTTCCTAATCTCACGGATGAATATCATGATCATTAATTAACATAGAGCATTGTCGCACACATTATTTAATTTTCAATACCGGTATTACATATTATTTCAAATACATGTGTTATTATATGGTTCGGTGATTATTGCGGATTAATTAAAATAAAAATATATTTGACAATCAAACAATCACCTATATTTATAATTTTCGCTGTATAGAATTTTATTGTGCGCAATTTTTATTTGCGCAATAATCCGGTCTTTCAGGCAAGAATATATAAAAAAAACATCCAGTTATACAAATAACTGGATGTTTTTTTTATATATTCTTGCCTGAAAGTAAAAATAAAAGTAAAAATATAAAAATATAAAAGTAAATATAAAAATATAAAAAATATAAAAATATAAAAAAAATAAAAAAAAAATATATAAAAAAAATATATAAAAAAATAAAAAAATAAAAAAAAAATATAAAAAAAAATATAAAAATATAAAAGTAAATAATATATTCTTGCCTGTTAAAGTGTAGAACTGGAGCACTTGCCAACTCTTCTCTGGCCAAGGCCATTTATCTGCTCAATTCTGTCCATAGTAATATTGACATTTTCTCTTGCACTTATGGAGTTTTGGTTCAATTCGTATGGGACAATGCACACCTGTTGAGGTGATTTGTGTCTGTTGTTTTGTCTTGTTTATATTTGTATGTATTATGATGTATTAGTACTTTTGACTATCGTGACGCATTAGGTTTGCCTGTCAGGTCACGATGGTTATAATTTTAATAAATAAATAAATAAATATTGATAAATTGAAAGAATTAAATGTTAATAATACATAACTAAGAGTCTTTTAAAAATATATAACGTATACATTTTTTACATTAAATTATTATTTACAATATTCTTACATACATATTATTAATTATACATTTACTCACTTAGTGATGAATATTTTTGTTGATAAGTATTAAAAAATTGCTTTGTAATGTACTCTATTCACTCTTGATCAAATTATTACAATAAAGTCACATTGAAACTAATAGTGAATTAATACTAATTTAAATATACTTTTTAACATATATTTTATATATTTTAACTCGTAAAACCATACAGATTTTTACCCTAAACACAATACAATAAATACTTCAATTTTATTTAGCGTTACAATTTTTTTCTAGTGAGATCTCTTTATGGAAAAAAATAAAAAATCAAATATATGTACTACAATATAACAAAATTGCCATTAATGTATCTCATAACAAATCTTTTCTACGAATTTCGTTCCTTCAGATATGTTTATGTCACAAAAGATTGTCGCCTAAATTACTTGACAACTATTTAGAAACTTTTCTATGATATTTTTATTAATGTAGTATATAATATTATGTGAATTATATTATATAAAATCATGATATTATTCAGTTGTATTTGGAAATTAAAAATTCAAAGCTATTTTACACGATGAGAACACGTTTCCATTAGGGTCCTTAGTGGAAGCACCGAAGTACTTGTAGTGTGTGTTTATGATTATGTCAATTCTTAGCGATTCGTTTATTTTGTGAAAAAATATGAATCTCAGCTGAAATTCATTGCCAACTAGTGTATGGCAATAACATTTTAAACAAACAAAATGTTGTCAATTTAAGTAAACGGTGTTCATAAGTTGAAGACCATAATATGTAGTCACTGAAATACTTGATTTTATAAACAATATCAATAAGTTTGGGAGATGTTTTTTTTAATACAGTTACCTACTGAAAACTATTCGCTCTTTTTTGCGAAAGCTCTTTTAAATTGTTATGACAACATAGTTATATTTATATACAAACACGTTCATAACCGTTGGCTATTCATAATTGCTTTGTTTTGATGCATTCTCAATTTGATGAAGTATATGTTATTAATAACAAGGAACGCTCAAAAGTAATTATCATACAAATTTATATCATCTTATGATGACACAATAATGAAACACACCGCGCTTAAATTTACCACATTGGAATTGATCAAAACGTTGCGTGTTTGTTGTACAAAGAGTAAACGAACTCATTGGCATTTGTATGTATGCGTAGGTGTGTACATATAGAATGTCGAAACGGACAGATCGTAAAAAAGCACGATGAGAGCAGTTCTTAAGAACTATATTGTATATATTTTTAGTTTCATTGTGTTTATTTGTCTTATTTGTGAATCATTAATCCTAAGATCGCTCGCAAATGACTCAATACATATAATTGTATTTATAAAACTTATGTAAAAATCTAGGGCTATCATAATATGGACTAATTGCGCGACAAAACTTTTTTTTTCAACTTAGTGCATTATTTTCTTGTTTTGCTTTATATTGAAAGTGAATTTATTTTTAACACGTTAATTTCTCTTCTTTGTGAGTCATTAGTCACAAGAACACTCTCGAATGACGCAGCTTATGCGATTGAGTTTATAATATTTGTAAACAAAAATACACGGCTATCTTATTTTTACTAAAAATGTGTTTACAGATATTTCATAGCATTTCATTGAAGAATGTGCATCGTTTAGATTTAAAAGAATATTAATAAAATTATTATATGATAGCAATTAAATTTTTTTGATGAACAAAGGAAGGGCTAATTTCGACCAATTAGACCGTATAGTCAATCTCCGCCCCTTAATGAACGCCTCTGTCATAAGGCGTGCGTATTTTTACAAGGTAATCCATGTACAGGGACGTCATTTGGTGAGGGGCAGGTGAGTGAATTTTCTTCCCCCCCTTGAATTTGGACAGAAAAATGCATGTCATTTAATTAAATACAATGCATCTTAATGAAATCAAAATATTTAAAAAAAGTTACAAAAAGCTGAAATTATGATTTTGATTCTAAACCAGAAATTCTCGGGTTATCTCTCAAATAAAATCTGAAAAATACATTCTTGAATCTAACCCGAAAATATTTTTTAAAATATGTCATTCCAGTGAAATCATATAGATATATATTTTTAGGTGCATTTATTATTATTTATTTACATGCGATGTATAAATGTTTAACAGTAAATGTGTTTTTTTAAGTAAAGTTATATTTTCGCTAGTAAAGTATAAATACATTTTAAATAATAGATATATATTTTTACTAGCGAAAATATAATAACTGATAGGTGCTAGTGAAATTATATGCTGTTTTAAAATGTCTATGAAACTCAATTTGACAGTTGCGAAACGTCCAATACAATAATAAACTAATTATAGTTTTAGAAGTATACGAAATAAACCAACTCATCTCTCAGGGAAAAATAAGCAGAAGAAGTACAGACAAACATCGCATTTCGCATATTGCTACAAAGTTTGTCTGCACTTCGATATCACACTATGTTTTAA
This sequence comes from Plectrocnemia conspersa, assembly GCF_051122295.1. Taxonomy (NCBI): domain Eukaryota; kingdom Metazoa; phylum Arthropoda; class Insecta; order Trichoptera; family Polycentropodidae; genus Plectrocnemia; species Plectrocnemia conspersa. The sequence goes on along the minus strand of NW_028277176.1, from coordinate 4,524,803 downwards.
AAATATTATAGCTATCCTTACAGATATTACTATGGACTTATAATATAAGAGCGCTGATCAAAGTATATTCAAACCGAATTTTGATCAATAGGAGAGCGCAAAAACAATTATCACTTCTCAGAAGTCAAAAATTCACGTCAAAAGCAATAAAATCGCGACGGCGCCGACCACTGAATATTTTTTTTTTAAAAAACGACCACTGGATGGCCAACCTTTACAAAATTAATGTCCTTGTCTATATTTAAGACTTATTTTTCTTGAACATGGCAACGCTATATAATCTCTTTAGTTCAGTTTTTAGGGAATACAAAGCTATTGCTTTTATAAATTATTATTATTAAATTCGCAACAGTTATCGGAATCACGTACGATTTGTGCAATAGTATAGATACGTGATGTTCTCGCAGCCTTGTCTGCGTCACGTATAATCTAGCTATATTGAACTTAAGATTTCGGACTTCTTAAGGACTACGGTTGACGTGAAATAGAAAGCGGCTGCTTCCTTGGCCTTTATATCGACCGATACTCGGCATAGCTCCGCTTGGTGCAATTTCTTATATACTCCTGTGAGTGAAAGTAAATTTTCAGCTCGAAGATTATGATGGAAATGTGTCGTAAAAATGAAATGTTAACGCTTATATATTATTTCTGATATAGAGAAGGTACTAGGCTCTTTCATATTATCTATTCTCCTGCTTTTCCGAAACAATTATTTTTTTTATGTATCTGGATATTTAACAACGCTGTAAGTTAACGAATAATTCCACAGATTAGTCGGCACTTGTATCTGTCTCTTCTGTATTTGTATAGAAACCGAAACTGTTAAGATATATTTAATAGTTGCCTTTAATCGGTCTAAATCTTTAAACGTTACGTGCATCGGCGTAACGAATAAACTTGTTTTGCAAGTCGCAAATACTTAACAATTAAATATAGTCTGACAAACCTTTCAATTGTTTTCAAATCTTCATTTAGGGGCCATCCGAGTAAATATTTAGATGTATTTGAGTCATACATACAGTGATACATATGTTCTTGAATTATTTTTAATAAAAAATGTTTAATTTAATTTAATATAATTAAAATATGATAAAAAACTGAATAGACTACAACATGTGTTAGAATAAAACCTTCAAATCGAAAATAAATAGTGTAAAAATGTGTCTAAAATACATTTTAACAAACTTATACTAAGAAAATGCAAGACATTTTATATTGTTATATGGACTGATATCCAGTGTAGTATGTATGTATGTATATAATTACTTTAAGTTGAACTTAATTGAAGCTCGTGGACTTTTATGCTTAATTAAAGTTCATCGACTTTTAAATTTCAAAATTTAAAATGATTTAGAAACACTTGTGGATTTTGTTATTTTTTAGAATATACATATTCACTTAAGTATAACAATAAATATTAAGAGTAAATGATACATGAATGCTTTTAAAACTCTTAAAAAATATAAAGAGCTACTAGTAAATTTTATTTAAAAAAATAATATAGTTTAATATTAATATTTTTTGAAACTAAAACAGTTTAGAAATTTTATTCCCGCAATTTTAATCAAATGTAATTAATAGTCTTTATCGGAGTTTGATATTATCAAAAACGCCTTATATATTGTAGGTAATATATAAAATCAGCTATTTATATTTTTAATTTCAATGTCCCACGAACTTTATGTTGAGAACCGATGAATAATAACTTAACAGGAGTATTTTTTGCATATGAAACTCTAAAATAGTATACATAAACCTAAGCTTGCTTTAAATAGAGAAATTCTAATTAAAAATGAATACAATGTAAACTAAAATTAAATCACTGTGTGGGAAATATCCATTGTTTTTCCAATGCGTTGAGATTTACATCAATTGTGTATGGAATACTCACATAAAAGTGCTATAAATGGGTCGAAAATATAAAATACTTATACATGAAACAAAGCTTCTCAAATGTTAATATATATGTACTATATATGTATATACGAGTGATGACAATGCTATATATGATATTATATATATAAAGCATTATATTTGTTTCCTATGCTGAAACCGTTAATTGTAATGCACATGTCAATAATTGTCAGTCGCGTTGGATGCTTAATTTATTTTTGACGGTTCCATGAATAAACAGAACATGTCGAATCAGAACTGTAACAAAACAGAACAGCGTAAAACAGAACCATAACAATTCAGAACAATTTAAAAAATATATTTATAATTAATATTATATTGGAAACTTAATATTTGATCAGTCATTAAAATACAGTATTTAATATATGACATATAATTACAATAAATAGTTGGTTTTTAAATTATTGACCGTTGCGAAACGTCCATTTGCTGTTCAAACCCAAACCTAACCTAAACTGGGACGTACGTTCGGAACACTTTGGCCTTAACAGTTAATGTGTCACCCTATTTTTTCTAAATAAAATTCGCTAGTGGAGTACACGACTAAACAATAACTTATCACATGGCAACTGATCAATAAATACTGATAAATTTATTATGTCTACTAATCAAAAATCACAAGTTATTTACTAATCAAAAATGTATAGTTTATTTTATTCTTCTGATCGCTTATTTTATTTTACTGATTACTTTTATTATTAAATACTGATTACCTTATGGAATTTTTGCTTATCAAATAATTAGTGGCCAATATAAAATTAAATATAAATCTATGCTTTAACTTGTTCGGAATTGTCATGTTATAACATGTTTTCGTCCGGATACCGTTTTTAACACGCATTTTATCATATATTTTTAATTAAAAGTATAGTTTTTAAATCACTTTTATTTTCAGTTGGTTAGAATATAATGTCCACCATGGACCACCATGCAAAACAAGTCTCAAACATTTAAATAGCTTTTAGCAAAATTTACGCACAAGCGCGAGAATCTAAATATTACGCTATTAAGTCATAAACGTTGGCGGGTATCTGACACAAAAACAAATGCTTATTACTCGATGTAGATCGGTACATAACAAAAAACGATTTTAGTTAAAAGCACCTGTCATAAATGCAAGTGATATTTATAAAGAAAATATTGTATAATACAATTATTATACAATATGGCGCGATTGTTACATTTGTACAAAATTTCAACGGTATCAAAACATATTAATACAAAGTGAAAAACGATTACAAATATAAGTACGCTCTTTATAATTTTCTGTTGCACTAAAAGAGAGCGAAAACAAAATCTTATCACTTCGAACTTTTCAAGTTGGACTCACTTAGTTTGTATGAACTTTGACCAAGAGAAAGCCGACCCAACTTTTGACCATCGCCACCGCTTCTCTCTTCGCATCATTGGTATAACGTGACGTCGGCAATTTATAGTTTTTTAGATACCCGCAGATTAAAAGTATATTGTATCTGATCGCTAATTAAAAGCGGGCAGCTACTAAAAAAATGACTAATAGTCCAAAAATTTGAAACAAAAAACAAATTATTTTTTATCTAATAAGTAGTCTGATTCTGAATCGCATAATTTCGTCATCATAACGACCATAATTTATTTACTACTTGTCATAAAATAATTTGAAAATTTGCCGCTTTGGGTCAATTTATTGGTTTTGGAAACAAATAGAGATGAATTCAAAACATTCTCAAAACAAAAATGTGACTTATTACAACCAGGTATGTGTTATTCGACTTTAACTTAAAAAATCTGCTCTTAACTCTTTAAACGCCAGCGATCTTTTAGTGAGTCACCTGTTATTTCTCTTCACACGTATATAAAATACTTGATTTACTGAATAATTAATCTAGTACAATAATCTTTTATAATTAATAACATATATTTTTTAATTAATTCGTAAACTTGTTTCAAAAAAGAATTTGTTTAAAAAAATAATCATCAAAAGACGCACCGGTGAGTCGCAGGCGTTTAAGTGGTTAATAACCAAATTTTAACATCGCAGTAGAAAAAAAGTTTCGTCCTCGTCTCCTGCTTTGAACCGTCGCAAAACGAAGATTCTCATCGAAGAATATATAAACGCTTTTTGATATAAATGAAATTTTCTTTATGTTTCGATAATATTTAGAATGTAGTGTGTCGTTATTATCTTCAAATGTCCATTGTTAAGTAAATAAAGCACAATATGTACATATTACGAAATGTGCTGCTAGTGTGTAATATAATAATTATATTTTGAAGGCCTCCCCCTCTTTTTTTTAAACGTTTACTAGCGATAATTCAATGAAATCTTATCTAAGCTATCGTCAACTTAGTTGCTATATAAATAAAATAAAAATAGTTTAAATTTAACCAACCTTGTCAGCTTGATGGTAGACTGGCAGTGTTTATTAATAAAATGCTATGTTTCTTATCATCTTGCGGTATTGACTCGCAGTTTAAATGAAAAAAACGATTAAAAAAAATATTTGAGGACGTTTCGTTGCTTAGTGAAGTGTTTCTGTACAACAGTAATTAAAATGTATCTATTTAACTGCATTTAACTACAATCTCCCACAGAAATAAACTAATTCCACTTTAATTTATTTCAGAGTAACTGATAATATTAACATTTCTAACTAGCCACTTGATATAAATAGAACGCTAGTTTAAGTAAAATAATACTCTTTTTATTATGTTGATGATCTTGGCAAATCGCTAAGTCTTAAATTAGATTTTTATCATGCAATAATGATTCATCATGCACATTCTACTATCTTGGAGTCCTTTAACCCTAACTATGATACTATTATTCATTCGATTAATGTTCATATATTTATCGATAATTATTCATTCCTATCTATTTATTACATTTATTTTGCTTATCTTATTATATACGATTATCACCAAATGATTGTGTTAAGCAATTACATTATAAATGATTTTACAAGTATGTGGATTTTTAAACAAATCTTATATTGATATATTAATAAGAATACTGCGCAAAAACAAACTAAATCTTCTTTATGATGTATCCCAATGCACTCAAATATATATCATTTTCAAGTATGAATGTCATTAGTATGTCACACGGTAGCTGAAGTTGTTAAACCTGTTTATTTTAAACATAAACATATTTAATTATAATGCAAGTTTCAAGGCTTTCTACAACCAATCGCTTTTGCATACACGTTCAACAAACTTAAGTTATACACAAAGAATAATTAACTTACAAAGGTGTAAATAACAGAAAATTCAGTACAGTTATTAAAATAAGATTTATATTTCTTTTAGTAAAATATTTAATTATTCCATTAAAGTATAATAAACTATTAAAGAGGTGCAATCAGAATCACTGCGATGCATTTGCAGTTTTAAGGAGTTGGGACCATGCCAGAAACGATTTTAGAATGCATGAATTTCAATACTATTTAAGTAACTTTACAATGTAGAATAACAACTTAAACAACTCTGTTTTTTTATTATAATATTACATTTTAAATAAATTGTTACTATTATATTTGTTAATAAGAAATCTTTGTGAAATTTTTTTTAATGTGCTAGAGTTTCACAACATAGTATATAATATTTAGCTACATTTCTATAACGTAGTTTCAACAAATCGGACGTAACATTGAATGTTTTGCGTGAAAAGTTCCCTGGTCACCTTATTTCACGTTGGTAATTGGCCGCCAAGATCATGCAATTCAATGCCGCTGGGTTTTTTCTGTGGTGTTATGCTAAGTCGTGTCTACGCCAACAAACCCGAAACGTTTGAACACATAAAAACCAACATTTGAGATACCGCCTAAAATGTACGAAAAATTCATCAAAAGAATCGGTTGCTATATAAAGTCCAGAGGCGGCTATTTAATTGATGTTATTTTTCATAATTAATGAAATACATCAAATGTTCGATTAATAAAAAAAAACAAAGATATCCTAAAATTTGTGTTTTTTTTAATTCTGAAACTGAAGTTGGATCACTTCTATATCTTATGTATCTTCTTTATATATTGTCCCTGTACTTATGTACGCCACAAAATTATAAATTTTAATTATAATATAGTGAATATATACATATATTTGTATATACTAATTTTCATTTTCAATATCCTAAGTTGTGCAATAAAAAGGTGAAGCATATAGGACTGTATACTTTTAGTGCTACTAATACGTTTAAGATGCACCTGATTGATTCACTCTAAATATATTTCTCGTTTTATTTTATTTTATTGTATTATTATGAATTTGTATAATTTAATATAAATCTTAATCTTTTCAGGATTAATATAGTCCTCGGTCACTAGACATCTTTTAATACAATGAGCCTAAAATTTAAAAGGTAATACAGCTGCAAATATGTCTAAGTTCAAGGATAAGTTTTTGAAGATAGTGTCATCAAATGACAATGACGACGACGATGCGTTGGAAACATCAGAAGAGAAAAATAGAAGATGGAACAGCATATATATTGTACAATTCACAATGTTTATGTCGTCGCTCAGTTTCAGTATTATCTTGACTGCCATATGGCCGTTTTTAGATAAGGTCAGTTTCTATCGCATAAATTTCTAGGCATTAGTTTTATTTATTAATAATTATAATTCATGTGATTTTTCAGCTCGACCCGACGGCCGGTAAAGAGTTTATGGGATACGTCGTAGCGGCGAATCCTCTCGGACAGATGATTTTCTCCCCCTTGATCGGTCATTGGGCGAACAAGAGGGGCTCAGTAAGAATTCCAGTGATGTTTACTCTGGTCATCTTTATTTTTTCCAATGGGTTATACGCTTTTTTGGAATTGTTCACTAGCAACCAAAAGTATTGGCTCCTTATTAGTAGATTTTTAGTAGGGGTGAGTGCAGGTAAAACTATTTCGTTTTATTATTGTTCCATCGACTGTTCAGTGAATTAAAATTATGTTTTATGTTTTAGCTAACACTGCTGTTACAAGATCTTATATATCGGCTGCTACTCGTTTCAAAGAGCGCACATGGGCAATATCGATAATATCGTTGATGCAAGTGCTAGGATTTGTGATAGGTCCTAGTATACAGTCAGTTGTATCGTTTATTGGCGAAGAAGGATATCAAATTTCTGGCGATCTTCGACTTAACATGTTCACGACAACCGGTTGGCTAAATGCTGTAGCCGGGGTTGTAAACCTTGTTCTGTTTTTCCCATATTTCTTCCAAGATTACAACATAGCCGCAAAAGAAGCAATGGTGTGCCAAGGAAAAACTAACGGTTAGTTTATTTTATAATCTTCTGAGAATCTGCACTCTGCTAGAACAAGCAGCCCTCAACTTATATGATCAGCTAAGCTTAACTAAAGTAAACGTTCACAAACTGAGTCTATGTTTCGGTTTGCTCTCGTTCATTTCAAGCCTAAGTATACTATTAAGAAACGACTAGAGATACATAAGTTTGTTTTACGAATTAAAAACAGAACACTAATCATTTAAACTAGGTATTTCGTTAGCTAGTAACTTGTTTATTAATAATATCAAGGAAACTTGAAAGGCAATCATAGTTTTCAATCATTGAAAATTTTGACAGTTTGTTTACAATTTTCAGAGGAAGACACATGGAAGTTGGTGAAACCAGATTATCTAGCATGTTGGACTATGATATTTTCATTCTTCATAATCAGCTTCAGCTTCGTTCTGCCCGAAACGTTGGCCACTTCCCTCACAATGGATCAATTTGCGTGGACGAAGACTGAATCTATCCGCTACGTTGGGATTTTATTAGGAGCGGGATCCCTCGTAGCTATCGTGGTGTTCTTATTCACAAAGCAACTGACGAGAATATTTTTGGAGAGAAAGCTGCTACTGTGGGGTGGATTTACTATAACGACTTTGGCCGTGATGATGCTCTTACCTTGGGACACGAAACCGCCTAAACTTGCACTGCCTGGAAATTACTCTATGACTGATTTGAATACAATGCTCGAGCACCCTGATTATTCAAACTTAACCTTAGCTCAATTAGTTGATGAATTGAACACGGACAAAGAAGAACTGTTGGGATGTCCCGTGATTCAACAAAGCTGGTGCGAACACACTCGTTCGTTAGTCGTCCCACAATTTTATTTCGCATACATACTAGCGTCAGTTGGATATCCTCTTAGTATAACACTTATACAGACAATATTTTCGAAGATGCTCGGACCAAGACCCCAGGTAATATAAATATAATTAAATACGCACTTAATTATCTTCTATTAAGCCAATATTTATACTGAATATAATTTATGTTTCAGGGTGTTTGGATGGGACTTTTAACGGGAGGAGGTTGTTTATCTCGCGTAATGGGTCCAGTGTTTGTTGGAGTGATCTATAGTAGATATGGAACAATCGTCACATTCTCTATAACCACTTTACTCCTGCTAGGATGCATGCTATGGATTTTTATTATTAATAAAAGACTTACTCCAGCCGATTTGAGCATTCAAACAAAGAATGTCGAGATGAAAGAATTTATATCAAAAAGTGAAAATGGTGGAGCACTACAAGCCGTTTGATATTATGTTATGAAAATATATAAATACGAAAAGATTTATGTTAAATCTGTAAAAAGCCATTATTGTAAATACTTAATATTAAAATAGGTAATGCCACTTAAAATTAATAATATATTGCGATTATATTTTTGCAATCTATGAATGTGAGAATAAATCAAAGTTGACTTGACGCCATTGTGGTATACCTGGATAATTATATAGATTAATATAATGATGGTCAGACTTTTGATCCGGTGAATTAACAAACATTTATATAATTTACTTTAAAAAAATACTTACTTTTCATGAATATTTGCCAGATATGGCTGTGATCGGCACAAGATACATGTCAGTAACAATCGATGTGATCGACTGTTTGACCACCTCTGTATAATATACTGATATAATAATTTTATATAAGAAACTGTGTGATAATATGTTTTATGTTAAGAAATAAAAATATATTTTATGTGTAAACGTTTTGACATTTTATCTGCTATTGTTATGTCAAAGCATTAAAAATGAATAAAAAGAAATTTTATAAATTTATATTAAAAAAAAATAAAATATCGATCTATAAATATATTTGTTATTTTATTTTCGTGAATAAATCTATTATAATTGATTAGTTTTAATCACAATTTGTTTGTAATTGAATTTTGATACAATATTAATTAAATACAGCTAACAATATTTTAAATTAATTGGCGTCCATAGCACATTAACCTGACACGAAAATATCAATATGATAAATATCTTAGTTTATGGTTAAAAATGGTATTCGTCGAAATCGTAAATAAAAGCATTCGAATAACGGAGCCAGCCAAGTAATGCATTTGAACATTTACACCATAAAAATGCACTACGAAAATAAATCCTTAATAGGGAACGATTACGCATTTCAAAAAAATATAATACGTATCCCAAAGACCGAAGCCACAACATTTACAGGTTTTTATAATGATAGAAAGCAGCAATGATAAAAGGAATTCTCACAAAATAAATTCATCGCAAAGAAAAACTTGAAATAATAATATTTTATTAAACACGTTTATAGAGATATTCACGTATTAAGATTTCATGTACACTCGTTGTACATGATAGCAAAGAAGACCCCAATTCAGCTTTTTCGCCGCCCTGTAAAAAAAACTTTTTTGCTGGCCTTTATATAATTTTAAAACATTTTAAGGATTGGGAACCCTATAGGTGTGACTTTGTAGCTATTGAGTTGCTTAGTGGAATCAAGTTACATTTTTATTATATTATATTATAATTGTGATAGACGATAAATGGTGAGATGTTTTCTCTGAGCGGTGGTAGAGAAGCTGGCGCAGGGATAATGTCCGTGGTAGGTCCTCGGAAGTTTATGTAGTAAGTGGCGTGGCAGCGACTCCAACGTTTCACATGTTTTGATATTTTGCAAGCAACTAATATAATAAATAAATGTTGTGCGCTAAAAGATTTGAAGCTCGTTAGTGGGCGATAATTTTTAACAAAAAAATATTGAATACATGCACACCCAAAAGATTGGGATGTACATATATTCAATATTTCAATGCAAAACGACCCCTCGGACAGAAAGAAACTTGTTTCTATTGCATTGCGAAATAGACGTGTTACAAATGAAGATGTAACAGCTATTTTAAATAATGAAGGAATCGAAATATTTAAGAAAACTTTTCAACGTCAATTACACGAGGTAGTTATTAAAAGCATCCTGCAGTGAAAACGCCATGACTAACAAACGCGATAAAAAAAATTTGAATGGGCCAAACAACATAGAAATTAGATTGCTAATAATTGGGGAAGAGTATGTTTTTAAATTATGTTTTAAAATCATTTTTTTAATTTTTTTATTTACTGATTTTTTTTGTTTGTTTTTCTGACGGTTGGCCAAATAAAGAGATTGTGTGCGTAGACGTCCTTCGGAGAAGTACAAAGAAGAATGTATAAAAATATAGTAACATACCTAAGTTCATCAATGTTATGGTCTGTTACTAGCGGCAATGGTGCCGGTCTCCGTTATTTTTTTTTTTTTTGAAGAACAACGAATCAAGATACATATAAAAATATTTTAGCTAGATATTTTTCCCCCTATGCTATTGACAAAAACATGAAAAACAATACTAATTTAAATATTTTGAAAAAAAAACATTGTAAACGCGTGGCTATACGAACCAAAAATAAATAAAAAAACTATTATAGCGAATATAGAGAATATGCCTGAAAGAATACTCGAAGTAATAAAAAAGAAAGGTGGTATTACTAAATATTATTTGTTTCATTATTTATGTGCAAAAATTAATGGTTTGCTTAAATATATTGTTTATATTTTTTTAAATTATATAAAAGTCTGTAGAAACTACAAAAACATGAAAAAGAATGTCTGGTCCAATTATTTTGTCACATATTTGTATATTCTTTCTGTAAATCAATATGTTATTTTACGATAATTGCCTATTATATTTAATTTAAATCATTACCATCAATCGTCATCCATTTTTTATTTACATAAATATTATTTTTAATAAAATAAAATTGACTTAAATTTATGAATAGGTTAAAAATCGTTCATTGCTTATTTATTAGTTTTATATTGTCTCTGAGAATTTCGGTTAGGTTACTTATTAATAGAAATACCTCCAATTTAAATGGTCAATATTTGTTATATTATGGCCATATTATTAAAACAAGAAACGTCATTGATAGCAGAATGGCCGGCGAGGTTGCGCTGGCTCAGTCCTCAGCTCCGACTGAGGATACAATTTTCGGAAAAATCTTGCGAAAAGAGATTCCGTGCAAATTTATATACGAAGACGAGCAGGTACTTTCGCCTAAACATATCGTTTGCAATCCAATAAAACAAGCCGGTTTATCAAATTATCGTGGTATCTTATCGGCCATCTTTTCATTTTCAGTGTGTGGCTTTTCATGATGTTAATCCACAAGCGCCCATCCACTTTCTTGTAATCCCTAAAAAAGTTATTTCTCAATTGTCTACGGCCCAAGATGCAGATGAGCAACTTTTAGGTGAGAAAATTTCTTATTTGAAATATTATTGTGATTATCATCACGGGATTTTATTTTCAGGTCATCTGATGATTGTAGCAAAACGCTTAGCGGCAGAACAGGGTCTCGAAAGCGGTTTTAGACTTGTGATAAACGACGGGAAAAACGGCGCACAAAGCGTCTATCATTTGCATTTGCACGTTATGGGTGGAAGACAAATGCAATGGCCTCCTGGCTAACTTGCCTTTTCATAATACAACATTGTATTTACCATGCAAGATAATGGTTTGTTGAAAATAAATATATTTCAAATTAATTTTCCCAGATACTATTATTTCTGAACCTCTTTTTTAACCCTGGTACTCGTACCAAAGGTTAATCACACCACACAACAAGATTTAGAAGTGGCAAGATTTCATAGACTGCGACTGGTCCAAAGATAAGGGTGAGCTCTGATTGTCTCAAGCGATCAAGGTAGACCTTTTGTACCCTTCTTGTAGTTTTTACTTATTTTATACCAATTATGTTCAAAATGTATCTGTTTCTGCATTTGTCATTTCAACACCACTAAATTTTGATTATAAAATTAATAACAATGTGCTTCATTGCAAAGAAGTTGTAACAGATTTTGGTGTCTTATATTCCATCAACGTATAAAAAACGTGATTCGTCTTGTGACACATACATCAATTGAAGAGGTCGAGGGCACTTTGTGCCTTATATAATCACTTACTGCGCAGTATCGTTGTGCATGCTTCTACTGGAAATAGAAAATGTCCGAAAAAGGTTTCTTCTATACCTGTACATGAAAAAATATAAATATTATCTATTTTTTCTAGCCAACATTGTATTCTGGGTTATTATTTCCTAGAGTCGCACCGACAAGTGTACTTAAAAAATATATTTTAAAATGAAAACGTGAACTTAATTTTTTATACAATATAGTTTTTATATTAATTAACTTATTTTTTATAACATGCGAGTCATTAATTATAAAAATAAATAAAGTTCTATTTAAACTGCATGCAAGATGATATTTTAATGGTTGATAGGAGATTTTAATGATCATGGTAGGTTTAATGTTAAATGAGTCAAAAAAGAAAACATGTAATATTCTTATTAAATTTCATATTCTCTCATCTTTTTCTACAATTATTCTCCACATGTTTATCATTTTTTTAAATCTGATTCGAAAAATAAATCATTTATGGAAGCAATAAATCCTTTATTGTCGTTTTTTATATCCGTCTTTATAAAATATTTTTTTCCCCTTGAAAACATTTGAAGGAATTTAAATAGATGCTAGTCGTTTGGATTAATGTCTGAAGAATACGGTGAGTGAGAAAGGAGTTCCCAAGAATATCCATTGATTTTTTTATATCGTAGCTGAGCACACTATCAGTCGTAATTGTCTGCATATAATCCATGAATTATGCCCTTCATATTCCATCAAATGCATAACATTGTTATCGGGGTTAATTTGCATCCAACTACTCTCTTTTACGTTGTATGTTAAAGTAAAGGATCCACTTCTCATTGCCGGTAACAATACGACTCAAATATATTTTTTTCTCTTCTAGAATCATTAATGATTAGCATATTAAGAAGCACTGCACGAGGTTTTCCTCCGACAATTTATGAGATACCCATATTCTACTAATTGACACGTTTCCTAATTTTTTAAACTGATGTAAGTAATATGATTAACTTTTGTGCTAGCTTCCGTACTGTTAAACCCAGATCTGCTTTGATGGCACACCTAATATCCTCACTAACAACCCCTAAGGACTACCTAAAAAACAATGAAATGGTTTTTTAAAGATAAAATAAGTGATATCTAGACAACGAGACTAAGGGAAAATTAATGATACGACAAACTACTTTATTCTTTTGGCGAAGAAAAATACAAGATTGACATACTCGAATGACAAATTGTGCTCCTTTAACCAATTGAACTGCATCTATCAGAATATGAAAACTTTCCAAGATCTTAATATAAATATTTAATAAAAAACTTTTAATATGCGAGAGAAATTGATTTGTTTTCAATGTTTCATGAAAAAAAAAATAAGTAAAAATGATAAAATAAATTTCTTTTAATATTTTGAAATAAGTTTTGAACAATAACAAGTATATTTATTCGTCTTCTCGCTGCAATATTTCTTCATCGCTGGTCCTCTGACTGCTAAAAAAAACATAACTTTGAATTAATATTAGGTTTAAAATATAATATGTAACCCCAAGCCAAGAACATGTTTGACATATGTATGCGTTGAAAATGAGTTACATTGTGTTAGTTAAGAACAGACTAGCTTGTTAAAATGATATAGAACATTTTCAAGCTTGTTTTTTGAATAGCTGCCATTTTTAAATAATATGTATGAACTTAGCCGAGTTATTCAAGAGTAATTTTTCAGAAAAGTTTGACAAATCTAATTAAAACATTTCAATTAAGAGTGAATCTGGAATCTCCCGGTGTCTGACAAACTACAATAAAAAAGTTGTGACAAAACATACAACCCTGAAGGAATTTAGTTCCAGATTTAAAAAAATTAAAATCTAATAAAATGTCTGGGGATTAATAATATTTAAGTAGAGTCCTTAAAATAACTCGAAAGAGCAGGGACTGGCCTCAAGATTTGAAATCTGTATACATTTCCATGCACAAATGGAAATATTTCAGACTCCAGATGTATTTTGCTTTGTGGAAAGGGTGCGATTAGGGAATTATTTTAAGAGATTTGTGCATTTAAATTAGTACTTTATTCCATAAATAAATTGTTTGTGCATTTGTGTGAAGCAAATATTCGGATTTTTCCTTGAAAAAAGATTTGTTGCAAAGAGTTATTCATGGGGTGTTCACGGTTCTGAACAATGTTCGCTCGCACCTAATCTGCCCAACAGTAATGTACAAACAATTTATTTTATATATATTGTTTATTTAAATTGTGCTCATATAGTATTGTTGAATATGAAAGTAAGATAGCAGTACGATTTAAGTGATAAGGGGTGAAACAAGATCAATTCTATCCCATAATCTGTTTAACATATACTGAGAATCTATATTCTAAAGAGCCATGGATAATTGGAATGGAAATAAATACATTACAAGGAATGGAAATAGTTAATGATTTTTTCTATATTTAGTTAAAGGTCTACAATTGTGCGCCTTAAAATATGAAAAAAGGGGAAGCTTGATGAACATAAAAATCCTTTCGTGAGGAGTTTAGTCTTTATTCCTTGGATACGTGGACCATAAAGGCAACAGAGACAGATAAGGAACAGACTTTTGGGCATATACATACATATATATAGCGGATTCTCCGGTTCTTTGGTCATATGGCTTGTAGCGAAGATTATAACATCTCGATTTCGAAACATAAACTTATGTCAGTTAACATGTATTTGCATTAGGGTGTTTGTGCATAATTGTTTATGACTAACTTACTATAGATTTTACTGGTCATCTTATATTTGTTTCTCCGATGATAGTATTTGCTTTAATATACTCTATTTAGCCATATAGCAAGACAGCATTGTTCTTCATAATTATTAATCCGATCAATTAGTCGTAAATCATAGAATTAATCCGATTTAGTAGTTGTCATCTGACATTTTTTCTTTCGATCATAAAACGCTTCTACTACGTGTTCTAAATTGAGTTGTCTCTTTTTGACTTCGTTAATTTTAGCTTCATATTCGTCGTGCGTACTGCACGTAGGATACCCAAAAGTTATATTGAATCTATTTTTAAATATATTGTTGTACGTATCGTACGATACCGGATAATCGGGAAAGGCTTCTTTATATATAGTGTGCATTTTTCTGACGCTCAACTCTTCGGACAAATACATTTGAGTATCACTAGTTAGTCGTTTGAATGAATTGATGTGCTCCATTACTTTATTGTTTTTTTGATCGTCTAGTCTTCGGTGGAGAGTAGTTTTAGAACCTCGCTTGTCAACCGGTGCTTTGCCGGTGGTCTTTATGGAGTTTTTGATGTAGTCTAGTTTTCCTTTGCCGATGCCGTGGATCGACATGAAAGCTTTGGCGCACACGGGTACTTCTTCTAATGACGTGACTTCTGTGTCTGAAGCAGTCTCGACGGTAACTAGAACTTTGACTCTATATTGGAATGATGCTTCGTGTCGAATCTTGCTGTCAGGCTTGCGTGGTCTGCGTTTCTCGACGCTGAACGCCGAAATGAGGCTGGTCAAGTATAAGTTTTGTTCATTGTGTGTTTTAAAGGTGTTGAACGTGTTTAAAATTCGCTGGCGCTGGGACTGACTGGTAATTTGAAAGCATCTGTACCGCTTACAGTTGCAGTCATCGCCAGTCTCGTGGCTCTGCAGATTCATTGTTCGCTTGGCATCCGACAACCTGCCACTTTTTTGTTTTCTTTTGCTCGTTAGTGCAATAAAGGCTTCTGAATTTGCATTCGTACCGCTCATATTATTGCTCTTTTTGCAATCACAAATTTAGCCAACAATAAGAAACGACTATACGTCAGTTTATGAACTAGTTTTAATTATTGTTCAAGTCAATAGAAAAAAAGTAATAATTTTATGGAGATCTATGTATTCATTATTAATCAGCCACTGTTCAGTCTTTCATTTTGAAGGCAATGATCCTACAACGTCATTCCACAGTTGCATCGGAAAGCAATAACGCAATTGTACCATAAAATGTTTCGCGACTACTTCTTACGCTCAAAGACAGTTGTCACACGCATGCGCAATGCAGTGTTGCCATACAAATTAATAGTTTAGTCAGAGTGCATTCGGAAACTTGCTCAAATGTATTACCATTTCAAAAACAGTATTAATCCTTTCAACGCCAAGCGCATGATATGATGCGCTCGTTATAACCTTCGTTTTTTAAAGAAACGGAAAGGTAAAAGTTGGCAATATATGTTTTAAAAATCAGTTTGAGTTCCTAGTAAACGATTTCAGTGAGTTTATTTATAGAATTTGCGATGAAACAGTGGTATATATAATTACAAAGTCACGCCTTAATTTTAGTCGTTTGTATTTCGCGCGCGGTTTCGATCCTGCTTCTTTAGGCCACTTTTAGGGTTAGCACAAACGCATCGCGGAAATTCGTTTTTTTATACTTTAATTTATGAATCGAAATTAAATTATGTCATCAATATTTCAATGATAATTGTGATTTGTAAATACTTGTGAATATATTTATACGTTATTTCGACTGTTTTAATATTGTCAACTGTTTTTGTGATTGGTTTTTATTGTTTGTAATAATTAAATAATAATAATAATAATTACTATTAAATACTTATTAATAAATATAAATAAGATATAATTAATAAAATATCAATATTAAATCTTAGTAAACATTAAATAATAATAATAATAATAACAAAAACGATTCCTTGTCATAGAATCATTTTATTTTACTTGTTCTATTATTTTATAATTTATTTGTAATATGTTTATTTATTTACATTAAATTAATACCATCGTGACCTAACAGGTTACCCCAATGCGTCACGATGGTCGAAAAGTTTATTATTTATTGTATATATAATTTATATGTGTGTATGTGTGTGTGTGTGTGTGTGTGTAATATATATTACCTACATATTCCGCCTGGAGTGTAGATATGTTGCACTCTTGCCGGTCCCAAGCCCGGATAAAGTAGGAGGGTTTCTATCATGGAGCAAACCAACCAACGTGGATAAATCCAAATAGTTATGAAAAAATCACAAAGAAATAATAAATCCGCCCCGATTCATTATGACCTAGACGATCGAAATCTAGATAAACGATTGGACTTAAATTTTGGAAGCTGGAATGTGCAATATTACAACCAGGAAAAATGCAAACAATAGCGGAAGAAATACTAAAACTTTAGATATATCTAGAAGCCCTAGAAGAAATTAGGTGGAAAGGCCAAAACCGATCACCGGTTGTAGCGCCGTGGAAGAAGAAGAAGAATATGTATATATTATAAATTATACATATAATTATATATAGTTAAATGTAACATCGTATCTTGCTATCAAGTTTTATTATTTATTATTTTTATATATAAAGAAATATGACAACCTTCAACAAGAACCAATTGCAAACACCATTGATCAAAAACAAACGGTTTGGTTATTAGGATTATCTTTGTGTACGATATATGTGATTTTGTATGCATCAAAGAAATGTTGTCGATTTGTAAATTTTTATAACAGGATGTAGGTCAGATGAAGAAAAAATGCGTTGCAGATTTATATTATATATTAAAATTGTCTCAGTGTGAGCATGACCCTGCTTGTCGTTCGCTTGTGCATGTGTGTGTAGGTGTGTGTACGCGAGCCAACACGCGGACCGACCAATAGATTTAGTTTTGTTCACTTAATATTTCCAACAATACGACTAAAAATGTTTGTTTATTGATATAATTAGAATGTTTAAATCGTGTTAATCATACATACATAATTTTAAAATATAAAAATTGAGTATTTTGGCTGTAATGATGTGTTAAACAAACAGAGTAAGTAGCCAAAAAATGATATCGCTAAAAACGCATGGCGTACAGCGAGTAATTAAGAATTTACCGGTCGGCGGTCTAAGGGTTAAATTACATTTTCAAAACGACAGAAATTAAATTATAAGAATTACTATTTCACTAAAAATTAAGATCGTAGTTCACTTAGTAGCACAGTTAATTGTCGAGAGAGCGAAATATTTTTAATCGAGTGTAGAACGAGATCATGCTATGCTTTTTTGTGATTGCTTATGCACGCACACAAACGTCTTTTCTACTCAGATCCGATGACGTCTGTGCTGTTGCCGCGCCGCGGACGCACAAAGCTGCCGTACAAAGTCAAGACTCCCATCATCTGAACCACGCCCACTGCAATTGGACACAGGATTGGCTCCATGAAGAAGGCGCCTAAACGGACCATCGGAACAATGAAGGAAGGGGTAATGCGTTCGAGCCCTATTCATGGAGGGGTTAAAGGGCCAACGCGCCTTCCATACCTTCACCGGTAAAATCTGTCTTAAAGGGGCTCTCTGAGATTAAGCGTCGTCAAGGTGACGACAATGAAAATGAAATCCGAGACTCCAGGCAGCTCTCGGCTCTACCTCGTCCAATTTACTTCGGACACCACCACTACAAACATAAGAAGCATCCGGTACGTTTGCTTCACTAAGGTCATACTTGATGCGTCAAATGCACGGGCAACCACGCCACGATAAATTGTGGCAAAAAGGACCGCCCACGGCGAATAGAGTACCTCCAGCTGACAAAGAAACGTCAGCAGAGACCAGCGACTGCGATGCCTGCCACGCCTAAACCTTCGTTTACCCTGGAGCAGGATCAGCATTCAACATTCGCTCGAAGCAAAACGCCACTGAGGCCGCCAACCAAGAATTTGTTATGGCCAAAACTGGTCGGCGTGAACGTGACAAGCGTCCCTAAACCATGTCCACATCGGATCTCCGTAAGATGCTGATGGTGCTCCAGGAGATTAAATGGAAATCGCCATCTAAATTGGATATCAATATATTGACGTGGAATTCCCGTGGAATCCGAAACAAAATCGGTGAGCTGGAGCTGTTAATCAGTGAGTACAATATTGAAATTGTGAATGAATATTTTTCAAATAAACGAGTTAAGATAAAAAAATGTTATTTCTGCTGTGGAGCATAGTATTGAGGAGGACCGGAATTGGTCGATTGAAGCTGTGTTTATCAACTTTATGTACGTTCGATTGCTCTTGATTAAATAAAATAAATAAAAATAAATAAATAAATGTATGTATTATGTATTCATATAAACATATTCATATAACATAAACATATGCATATTCAAGTATTTGAGATACAAAACTGGTTTCCTCTTGGGTTTTTCCGTACAAATAAAACATGACATTATAAAGACCAAGTTTCTTCTGTTTTATTTATTCTTACTGCAAAGTGCGATCTAGATGGACGTCCAGATTATCAATACTATTTTTAATTATTAAAAAGTCATGTACTGTAATTTTCAAATAAAAATTTTTACATTGCGCGTTAATTTGTAAAACGTACATTTTCTTATCAAATAGCTAAAAGTTTGAATAAACAAAAATGATAAAAAATTCAGTGTTTCTACTACTATTATTTATTGGGTTTGCACAAGTTCAATCGGTGAAGCGAATAAGTGAAACAAGTAAATTACAAGATTTATATCCATGTTTTCAAAGTTAACCACATTTATTACATACTTTCATTTTTACAGAATGTTTGGAATATACTAATAATTGCAAATCTTCGATTAAAACAAATACTGCCACCGTGATCGAAAGTAATACTGCTGAGCTCGGTGAATTTCCTCACATGGTAAAGCTATAATTAATTTAAATATTAACACCTGTGATAAACTTATATATAATATAATTTATAGGCCGTATTGGGATTTCCGATAGCTGAAAGTTCTGATTATGATTGGAAATGTGGGGGTTCACTAATCAGTGAAAATTACGTTTTGACAGCGGCTCATTGTTCTTATACACAAAAGTATATTTTGGGGTTATTATAATATATTACATAATAGCTGTTATTTAATTTTTAATTTAATTTTTAGTAGTGGCTCTCCAACCGTTGTTAGACTTGGAGAGCTTAATCTAAAAGACGACAAAGATGGAGCTGATCCACAAGATATTAAAATTAGCAAAATTATAATTCATCCAGATTTTAAAACTCGTAATAAATATAATGATATTGGATTGCTATTATTGGAGAAACCAGTAACGTAAGTCATATTTATAAGAATATTATTTAATACATTATTTATAAAATGTTATTAAATTAATTCTTGAAATTTTTTGATTAAGAAATATTCTGTATAAAGTATAACACTAAGTTTTACTTTTTTCCGACACATGCATTACACGGTTTCTATTTTGTTATGTTAAATCTTTTTATAGCATACGTATTATTTTTTTCAGAATCACCGATAGAGTGAGACCCGTGTGCTTATGGCAAAATCATAATTTGACAGTAAACAATGCCTTAGCAACTGGCTGGGGAAACACAGCCTGTGAGTTCACATTCATAGTTATTATAGTCTAATTTAAATGTTAAATTCTAATTAAAATGTTTGTTTTAAAGTTTCGAAAGAAAGATCATATGCTCTTCAAAAAGTACGCCTTCCGATTGTTAGCAACGATGCATGTCAACTTAAGTACACACCCAGTAGGAGACTAACTAATGGCATCTCTTCGGGGTTATTGTGCGCCGGTGGTGAAGCTGGAAAGGATGTTTGCCAGGTAATGATTCGTAACTAAATATTTTAATTTATATACTAATACTAATTCATATTATTTACTATTAAAGGGAACTGCCGGTGGTCCATTGCAATTCCTTGACAAAGATAATCAATGTGCTTATCGACAGATTGGTATAATATCATTCGGAGCAGGATGTGGTGTAGAAGGGATACCAACGGTTTTTACAAGAATTAGTTCATATATTGATTGGATCGAAAGCATCGTTTGGCCCCAATGATTTTATGCAAAATTTACTATTCTACTTCTAAACAATACTTTTATTATGTATTAATCGGAAATCTGCACAAAACTCTCACTTATATAAAATCTCTCAAAGAAAAAAACGCATAATTAAAACTGCATAATCAAAGACAACTTTGCTTATACTTTTGTTAAGTAGACACAATAAAGTAATAATCACTATATTTCATTTATAAATAAACTTTAACGTGCACTTTTAATTTATTTTTATTAAAGAAAGTGGAAAAATTAATAAGATATAAATTAAATATATATTTATATCGTTGTATCATATGTTATAAATCATTTAAAATAATGACAATAGTTATTAGCATATTATTTTTATGAAATAAAATACAGCAATTGTGTACTTTATATGTAAATAAAATATTAATTTAGACGTTATTGTTAATTTAATCACACACTATATTTATTAAATTTTATCATTATCGTCCAAATCAGGATCTGTGATTTCGTAAGTAGGACTTTATTTTTCTATGTAAATTATGGAATGATGGATCTATTAATTATAATAATTTATTCATAGTTTACTGCTTCATAGAGGACATATGAAATGAAGGGTCACTTTGAAGAATATTGTACTAACTGGTTTGTTGTATTGCCATATAAAATTGTCAACAAAACAGTCCTTTAATAAAATATATATTTACAAATACAATTAGATATATAATAATAGCTATGTTTTCTAATGTTTTTTTATAATACATACAAGATATTCTCTATGAGTTGAAGTTGCTTATTATTAGAGAATTTTCCATACCTACTAGTATATGTACGACTTAGCTCAAAATGAATTAATTATCGCAGTATTCATCCGTGAGATTAGCAAAATCTAAGTAAACCTAATCTGTGGTGCATCGGAATTATAATTATATTATACAATGCAATAATCGCATTAGGTTTGTTTTGTACTGTTTTATTAAATTTACAAATAATTATTGACTCGACTTTCAATGAATGCGTAGAGTTATAGGGCAGGTATATGGCGGGCCATATACCTGCCCTATTTTATTTTATTTTTTGTAAATTTCTCACAATTTACTTATATTTTGTATACCTTATTCCTAAAATATTCATTACTTGATTTTCTCCAAATATTTTTGCGCTCTTATGACGTGCTCTCTTTTTTTAAGCGCTCATATGACTGTTTGCGCATTTGCCGTACGCTATTATGTTACAGCGCTACTTTGGTAAACGCTCTTATGACGCAGCGCTCATTTGACGCACGCTCTTTTGACCGGCTGTCAATAAGAACATCGTGACATATAAGAATAATTTTTCTGTTTGTAAACAATATTGTGTACATATAATATAGTAACGAGTTTCTAATGATAATATCGGTTTAAAAATGTTTTTTCGATCTATATTTTAGTAAACACAAATTCGGTTTTATTAATAATTTGCTATCAAATAAAAAATAACATCTTAAAGTTTCAAACACCTTAACAATTTCAAGGGCGTTATAACGGTTATCTTAACAAAAGAAAAGAGTGATCAAAAGTCTTGATAGTTGAGTCACATGCTTTTCTCAACAATGGAAAGAGTTTTGTAACCAAACAATTCCGTTAATAATTAAAAATATTTTACGAACCATATAATAGCACATCTACCTCGAGACGTTAATCGCTCATAAGTATCGCTGAAAAAATACTCGATGCTTGGAAAGGATGTGCGATAGACAATAGGTTCTACCTTGCCCATCGTACTATTGTTCTTCTACCCTTTTGTTACTGATCGCCTGAGTGTGCAAATGTACCGTTTCAATTATATCAGTATTAGGGAAATACCGATAATACCAGTATTAGGGCAAAACTTGACTTTTGGTAGTACCGGTAGTACCGAATTTTTTTTTTTTAAATAAAGATATTGCTTGAAAGAATAAGCGAATAATACAATAATCCTCATTTTAGGGGATAAACCTAAGTAGTTTGATCAAAGTAGAATAATATTATCCATTTTAGTCTCAGAAAGTCGTAATATTGGCCCATCTTACCTATGCAAAAAGTCCCACCACCGATATTACGGCGCAAATTTAAAAAGTTGAATTAAACGTGTACGATATGTGCGACGTTACAAAATAAAATGAATACATTTGCCTAATCTAGGTTCTAGGCAAGTCTAACGGTACCTAACAGTTATTTCCGGAACATTTTCGAGAATCACGATCGAGACCTCTTTTGATGGTAGTTAGGGCTAGGACATCCGCACTTGCCGACTCGCCTATAGCTGTGGCCATACGGCTCCTTAATACGCTGGCGTTGAATATTGATTTATTTAATGTTAGCTACGAGGATCTGATCCGATTTATATCTTTTAATTTTAATATTTTATAATTTTTTTTTTTTGTTATGTTTAAGTATTGTTATATTTATTTATATATGTAATGACTAGGCTGACGGGGGTGGACTTAGGGCCAACGGGGGCGGCATGACAACGGGGCGATGAACATCAACAACTCGCGGAACGGAGGTCGGTTGGCGATAACGGCCACATAGAGTTAACTAAACACTACAATATATATACGTTTTTTTATGTTTTATAAATTTATAATTTGCTTTCGACCATCGTGGCGCATTGGGGTAACCTGTTAGGCCACGATGGTCTTAATTTAATCTAAAAAATAAAAAAAAATAAAAAAATTGTAATGATTTATTTGATGTAATAATTTTTCACTTACTGGTAACAAAACGACGAAGCTTTAAAAAGTGTCGTTAGAGCTTCACTTGTGTATAATTTTAATGGTGAGTTATTTTCTACTTTTCTTGCTTATGGTTTTAACATTTTTAGTAAGAGAGTATTAAATTAATTTTAAAACTTTTAAATTTTTTCAGCATGTTTACTAAATTGGTGTTGTAATTTGCATATTTATAATTACTCTATCTTGTGTGCATTTTAAATCTATATAATACTCTTTTTATTGCATGCTAATTTTAAGCATCAAATTAAAATTTAATTCAGTTCAAATTCATATGTTTTTTATTGTTATCCAAATAATATTTCTTGACATTAAGTTATTTTCAATTGTTTATATATTATAACATAATAATATATTGAATATAACGTTAAGATAAACGTGTAAAAATTGACTTTAATATTAATAATATCAAAGCCATTACGTGGTGTTAAAAATATCACTTGTGAGTAAACCAGTTTATATTTTTTTTCAACATAGCTCTCTAATGTGTTTTTTCATCACTTAAACGACAATTTTATTTATAAACATAATATTTTTTAAAACAAGTATTGTCATTTTTTTATTATGTATTTATTTTTAGAAAGAGATAAAGACGCGCGAAGAGAAATAACAGGTGACTCACTAAAAATTCGCTGGCGTTTAAAGGGTTTAACCTGGTAGACGTGTCGTTTGCTTATTTTTTCGTTAATCAGGAAATAATTTCAACAGTAAGTTTACTATTTATAAATGGTTATTAGCTTTCTCTGTATAATTCATCGTTTTTAATGCTTTTACTATGACATATATTTTATTATTATTATTTGTAATTAATTATAATTCCCATTTAGTTGTTTAAGTAGACAATGCTGGATGTACACAATAATTCTATAACATAATTAACTAAACCGAAAACTAATCATACAATTAGACACAAAATCACTAGTTTGAAGTTTAAAAAACGATTTATTGCTCTACTCAAAAATCATAAATGTTTTAAGCTAGACTCTAAACCACAGCATTTAATTAATAAAATAAACACTATATATACTATTTTTTTTATAAATATAGTCTATCATATTAAAAAAACAATATATCTAACAATACATTTAAATAACGTTACCTTATGTATATAATATAATAATAATCTTGTTGTATAGACTATACAATATAGTATAGTGTTATTTATTTGTATACGTAAGTTATTATTGTATTTACGTTAGTTTATCTCCCAAAGCAGGAAGCTTTAAGATATTCTTCAATTATTATTTTCATATTATAATTTGGCAAAAAATTTAATTACTCGAATAAAAATATAATTTATTTATAATAGATAAATTTATGTTTACAAGTATCTTATAAAATAATTTGTCTAAATCTAAAATATTATATTTTCTAAAAATAACGTAATTCAATATAAAACTTCATTGTATTATTTTTTTCTTCATATATAAAGCCATCTTTGAACATAAATATCAATTAAATTGATGAGGTTTAAAATTTCCATAGCTTTCAGTAGTTGTCTTTATTTTGGTGTCGTCGTTTACGAGCCATAATATTAGTCATTATAATCATTTCCTGCTATAAATCGGTTTCCAAGGGTATACAATAGAATTTTTATGGACTATAAATAAAGTCCAGCCCAATCCTCTATTTTTATGCTAGTGGCTCGGATGTGTTCACTATCATGTTTATTTAGTTCGTAATGTTTTATTGTATTTTTAACTATGATAGCCAAACCTCCATGAGCAGTACTGTCTGGATGAATAGTATGATAAATAGAATAATTTGGTATTCTTAAATTGGTTTTTTCAGTAAAGTGTATAATATCTATCTGTTCATTTTTTATAAATGTTTTTATTTCTTGCTCATGTGTAAGCAAGCCATTGGCGTTCCAATTTAACAATTTGAGAAAGTCATTTTGATATTTTGGCGACGAGTACGGTTAGTATAGTCGTAGTATTTTTTTACTTCTTATGAGTTCTGTCATCATATTGTTGCAATCCGCGCGCTCTCGAATGTCGGATATTGCACGAAGCTCCTCCGTTCCTCAGCCTCGACGAGGGAGAGGCGTTCAGCGATGGCGTCCAACTCCGACTCCACGATTCCTCCGCAATTTCTCGGCATCTTGATGCAACACTTCTGACACCAGTGTTACGTGGGCCTGTGTGGGGCCGTTACATCAGAGCCTTTACGAACAAATAAAAACACGCGAATTCAAAGTATAGGGCACCATTCCTGAGGAGCGATAGTCTTACAACAACCGAGCGTGGCGACCGATGGGCCTTTTACTGCCGATCTGCGCGTGAGTCCCGACACAGGCGCGAGAGCGCGCGGATTGCAACAATATCTTGGATCATGCTGTAATTATTTTTATTCTTTACTTCTTCTGCTTGCATATGCTGTTTATTTTGTACTGCTTGCGCGTATGTAGTACATATTGTAGTTGGTTTGCACGGGCGTTGTAATATTTCTTTGTATAGCATTAAATTTTATTTCTGCACGGGAGAAGTATTTTCATTTTTAGTTCTTGATATATACAACATCCCTTTTAATTCGGCGCCAGTCGACCACACGCTGGAGTTCGCGGATAACATTGTGGGAGAGTGAGGGACCTCTCGAGGACTTGAAAAACCCCAGGTCCTTGAGAGGAAGTAAACTCGTGAACACCCAACCGAGGTGGCATCCTTTGGACTACCAATGACGAGCAAAGCACTGCATTCTCTAACCAGCAGGCTAAAAGAGCCCGGCCGTAAAGGTCCGAGAGCTGAAACTGGAACGGAGGAAGCACGAAAGTGTCTTCCAAGGATGAAAACTAGAAATGCAGGAGCAAGCAAAGCTATTGCAAGGCAAAAGCTGAGCTATAGTACGCAGGTGTGTCAGGAGAGCGTTTCCCAATATCACTCGAGAGAAACACTACTGACACTCTCAAAAATAACGTAGCACTACGGGGGGTAGCTCCCGCTCATCCAGTCCTTAAAAGCTGGATGCCACCCATTGGGTTGGACTCGTAGGGCCCTAGAACTGGTAACGGTGGTGGTTTCAGCAAAGGATGCCATGTAGTACGACTCCATCCCTTTTAATTCGGTGCCAGTCGACCACACGCTGGAGTTCGCCGATTAACAGTGTGGGAGAGTGAGGGACCTCTTTCGGACCTGAAAAACCCCAGGTCCCAAAGAGGAAGTCAACTCGTGAACACCCAACCGAGGTAGCATCCTTTGGACTACCAATGACGAGCGAAGCACTGGAATTTCTAGCCAGCAGGCTAACAGGGCTCGGCCATTAAGGTCCGGGGGTCGAACTGGATCGGAGGAAGCACGTAAGTGACTTCCAAGGATGAAACTCGGAAATGCAGGAGCAAGCAAAGCTAATGCGAGGGCAAATAGCTAAGCATAGTACGCAGGTGTCAGGAGAACGTTTCCCAAAAACACTCGAGAGAAAAACTACACTCTTAATAAAATAACGTAGTACTACGGGGGGTGGTTCCCGCTCATCCAGCCCTTAAAAGCTGGATGCCACCCATTGGGTTAGACTCGTAGGGTCCTAGTACTGGTAACGGTGGTGGTTTCAGCAAAGGATGCCATGTAGTAAGACTCCATCCCTTTTAATTTACGGGGTGGTTACATTTACAGAGTGCACATGTTGCTTCAGTGGTCCTGTCCTTTTTGTTGCAGCTTGTTGTCAAATGATCACCTCTACATTTGACACAGCGTAGGTTATGGTTGCAGAAACCTTTTGTGTGGTTATTGGAGTATTTCTCTTTTTCGGTATCGTGGTTCGAAAGTTATTTTGGTTTTAATATGTAGCTGATTTTTTGTATTTCCTTGTTATCATCTTTCTGTTTTAGTTCTATAAAGAACATTGGTAGTGGAGTTTTGATTTTAGATCTCATATTTGATACATTTTTTATTTCATGAGATGCTATGTCTTCTTTATATATTTTATATCTGTTGTGTGGTGAAATCCACGTAAAACTACTTTAAACCTTTTATCCGTTTTCTGTTAATAGCAGTTAAATTCAGTGTTTTTTAGTTTTAGTTTATAAATAATGACATTATAAATCGTTCCATTTTTTTATTCAATTAAACTTGAGAGATGCCAATGGCGATGGTTTTTTTTTTATCAACTTATTTGTTAGTCATTTTTCTTCTCCTTTAGTCAGTGCTTTAAAACAGTTGTTTGTGGGAGCACCTAATCTGTAGTAGTCTCATATAGTAATTTTTTCCTCTTTGGATTTTCCGTTATAGGACTAGTAAATTTTGTTTTTCTCATTGCTCTTTTCCATTCTTCTTGAAGGTTCGACGTATTTTCTGGAATAGTTTCTCGGGATGTATGTTTTAGATGTTGATTGCATAGGATTTTTTTCATTTTTATTTTTAATTGTTGCATTATCATTTTTATTTTCAATTGTTGACATTTTTTTAATTTTAATTTTCCGAGTTTGATTAATATTTTAACGCGACTTCCCATATGTAGTAATATATACATTTACATAATTATCAATATTTATTTACATGCGATGTGCTAATGTTACAGTGAAGTTATATTTTCACAAGTAAAGTCCAAATACATTTTCACCAGTAGATATATATTTAAAATCTAAAAAAGAGTCTCCAAAATATTTTTTTTAAATATGTCATTTCAGTGAAGTCATATCAATATACATTTTCACCGATAGATATGTATATATTTTCACTAGTGAAAATCTAATTTATCTGACAGGTGCTATATATTTTAATTATATATTCACTAGTAAAGTCCAAATACATTTTCAACAGTAGTCATATATTTATACTAGCAAAAATATAATTTAACTGATAGGCGCTAGTGAAATTATATTTTGCTCTAAAATGTCTATGAAACTTAATTTGACAGTACATTTGCTGTTCAAACCGAAACCTAACCTAAAGTCTAAAATACAAACTAAGCCAACTTATCTCTCAGGGAAAATATGCGGAAGAATTACAGACAGATGTCGCGTCTCGCATATTGCTTCATAGTTTGTCTGAATTTCAATGTTACACAATGTTACCGATATTACTACGAACTTCTGATATGAGAGTATTGACCAAAGTTTATTCAAATTGAATGTTGATTAATAAAAAGGCGCAAAAACAATCATCACTTCTCAGAAGTCAAAAATTCACGTCAAAAGCAATAAAATCGCGACGGCGCCGTTGCAGTGGACACGCTCAGTAACGACCGTTCCACTGCTTTTTTTGCGCTCTTCTACTAGTCAAAATATTAGATATGCTTCAGTCGATTCTCACTTATTGTTACCTGAAATATTGTTAAAAAAATACTTATTATAACGCTAGATAACCGAGCAATGTCCCCAATAAGTGTATGTGTCATACATGAGATTTTACCCACTTCATAAATCATGTTTTACCACTTATAATAACTTGCTTAAAATAATATTTCGTTTGATCATGAATACATATATGGATTATGTAGTCATATCTAGTAAAAAACTGGACAGACACTCGTAGCAATTTGTATGTGCGATAATTGAATTAGCTAAGGTGTTAATTTAAAAGCAATAAAAAAGGCACTGAATGACTCAAATATTTTTTATTTTGTAAATGCATTTTTAAAATCAAACATCTTACATACATTCAATTCATTATTATTACTTAAAAATATAGTTGTAAAGTTGTCACGAAGTGGAAATATACATTATATTTACTATTAGTACTTTAAAAACATTTTTATAAAATTTACTACAAATTCATAACTGAAAATCATCACAGGAAATTAAACATTACTACATTACAAATGTATTGTAAATTGTATAAACATAATAAGTTTGTAAGAATGACGTCTACAGAACTATGTAAAAATTTCTCGTAATGATTCATCTGTATTTTGTAACAAAAATTACAGACATTAAGTTTATATAATACTGTCACATCAAAAATATAAATATCAGACGAATTGTTTTTGAATCTAAATATGATTATAGTCATTATCTCATACAGGTATTGCAAAATCATTGAGGCCAAACAATACTTTCGATCCAATCAATGTATGAACTAATTCTAGTGTAAATTCCTGGCATCCCTTTCTTGCCACATGGACTTGATCCGGTAGATACTATTCCGATCTGATGATAAGAGCAGTGATTTGCACTGTCTAGAAAATGTAGTGGACCACCTCCGTCTCCCTAAAATTGTGAAATAAAATTTTATTATTTTCAAATTAATAATAAATGGTTTAAATTCAATCATACAAAGCAAGTATCCTTTCCAGCTTCACCACCGGCACACAATTGTTTTTCAATGATGCCCATACGTATTCTGCGATTACTTTTAAAGGCAATTTCACATGCAGCGTTGTCAACAATCGGTAAATAGATCTTTTTAAGGATATCTGACAATTCCCTTGTAGCTTAAAACAAAATTGTAAATTGATTTACAAAACTAAAAATTATATTAATTTATGATATAAGTTTGAACTTACCTATATTTCTTCCCCAGCCATTTGCCACAGCACCGTCTACTGGTAAACTTTGCTTCTGCCATAAACACGCAGGTCTCACTCTATCATTGAATCTATAATATAACAGGGAATTATTACAAATAACTATGCGTTACTAGTAGCCCTAAAAATAATAAATATAATTAATATTTATTTTATATTATTAAAAATAATTTTTGTTATTGTAATAATTTATAGAATCTATTAATTTTTTATTGCTGGCTTGTTTTTGCTTATAGCTATTTAGCTTATTTTATATTTAAATAATTTTCTGTTTGTGCTGTCAAAATAGTAAATAAATTTTATTTTAACCCCAAAAAATTAGTTAAGGGATAGACATACAACGCTCAAATTTATTGATAATTATTATTAATAATGGTCTGAAAAATGTTGAAATAAAATTATATTGAATAAATGCGAATTTCATATTAATCTGACTGTTTTTCAAAAACTGGTAAAAAAATAAATGATGTCAAATATTTCTAGTGCTTGGAAAAAATTAAGCATATATCGTGCAGTAGCGAATCTATTAATACAAAATTAAATAAAAATGATTTTATATTTTTTAATTATAGTGTTAGTAGTAGTACTAAAATAGTAACTTACGAAGCAGGATTCTTCAATTGAATCAAAGCTATATCGTTGTAAATATTGGAATTATTATACTCGGGTTGTATTATAATTTTACTAATTTGTATATCTTGTGGTTTAGGTACTTCATTATTATCTTTTAGATTATGTTCTCCGAGCCTGACTATGCTTGGTTCACCACTATTTAAAAAAACAATATAAATATTAAGAACATTATTCAAAAGAAAAACAATTTTAAAAATAATTATAATACATACCGTCTGCTTAAAAAACAATGAGCAGCTGTAAGAACGTAATTTTCGCTGATTAGCGAACCACCACAACTCCAATCATAACCAGAACCTTTTCTCGATGGCCATCCCAAAACAGCCTATTGATGAAAATTTATATTAATTTTATATATTAAACTAAAAACATATACATTTTTATAACTGTAATTTTACCATATGCGGAAATTCGCCAGGCTCAGCAGTCTCAGCAGAATCGACCGTATGTCTCTCCGTTTTGCATTGACTACTATATTCCTTACATTCTGTTAAAATAAAATTAATAATTATTTGCTGTTCACTTTTAAAATTCTTTTATTGTAAAATTTACTTGTTTCGCTTATTTTCTCCGCCAATTGTGGTTGAATAAATTGGACTAACAATAGTAAAAATACTGTATTTTTAATCATCTTTTCGTATACTTAAACTTTTATCAGTATTGAATATACTCGTGCAAAAAATATTTTTTATTGTTTACTTAACGACCAGTTTACATGCCTGTCAGACGTAAACTGGACTGTAAGATGTGTGTGCTCTTCATTTATTTTATTTAAACGGTAGGTGCGATATAAATTTATAGTAGAGAGACCTGTTTATAAGGAAACAGGTATAATATTTTTATATACATACATGTATCGACCATGGGGTTTTCCAAATGAATTCTGGTTACCTATTCATTACAAGACAAAATATCCCAAACAGTTTTTAAATATGAGTGAAAGTAGTGTCTGTAGATAATTTGTAATTAAGTTGACCTACATATCGTATTTAACTTTTTTGAATATTAGTTATTCTTAACTAATCAAATATCGAATAGTAAACTTTAAAATATTTTAATATATTTGTTAAGTATAAAGAATCGAAAAATAGTTTAAATAATAAATACGTATTATAAAAAAATCATAATTAAAGATTAATTGTTTCACACTTTACATCAAAACAAATTTTATTTTAATAATTCCTGCTGCCAATAAAACTTCATTTTGGTATGGTAAAAAAAATATATCTATAATTAATTACTCTAGACAGATTTAAAATTCAACAGTATTCATAATGATTAAAAATTTAGTCATTGTTAGAAAAAGGTCCACAGCTGCATAATTTTAATTTGGAAATATGAGTAGTTTCTGAGGTGTCGGTAATTACAAATATTTTTTTATTATATTGTTTGTCGTCTATTAGTTGTAATATCCATGACTGTTAAATTTAAGCGTTTTAATCGCCTAAAAATTGGGTTTATTTGATAAAATGAGACACCACCGTGGGAAACCTTTAACATATTTAATTGCAAAGTACGTGCCATAAATCAGAAAAAATAAAAGTAGCCGTTATCCTCATAACAGATAATGCGTGCATTCGGGTTCTCCCTCAAAACGGCTGTTCCTAATCTGCTCAAACAGCCAACGGCATTTTGATTAAAAAAATCAGCATAATTTTGTAATTGGTTGTCCCACTGAAAAGGAACGGACAATAACATCTTCCATGGAGAAAACCATAGATATAAATACGGGAACGCAGCCAACCAAAAATCGTTTTTCTTCAGATATTTAGCCTGGGGACTTCCCTTTAAACGCTTTGTCTATTAGTTCCTCTAAAACTCTCACAGAGACTTATTCTACTAAATATGTTTAAGAATCAGAACTTAAGTGCTCTTTAACATTTATTTTTTCAGTGTTCTGTAATTATAAGTAGGGAATGCAGACAATTATTATTCACTTTCTCAGACACTTTGTCAGATATTTCCTTTCCAATATTTAACCTCGAACATTCACTTTAAAGTTCAAGGCTTCAAGAGCTTTCCAACTTAGACTCACTAATACCAAGAGGAGGCGAATCTCGAAAATCGCAAAATCCGCCGCTTCTCTCTTCACATTCACTGGTCCAACTTGATGTCCGAATTTCAGAGGGAGCTCGCACCGGAAATCCTGGAGACTACGGTCGCACCCACATAAAACATTTCTTAATTGCTGCATAACAACTTTATTAATAATGACACATATTATGTAATAACAAAAATCAACTCTCTGAATCCAAAGATATTTCTACTACAAATATGGTAAATCAATTAGACATAATAAATACCTACTTTTTACATGATTTATTACTTGACTTAGAAATACACTAAATTTCCGAATATGAAATCGTGCCAAATCTTAGCATAGACCTTAGGCTTAGGCAAACGTCTTCAAGGTCTGAAAAAATGCGTTCAAGTATTATTCGAATCACTCGTATTAGTAGTTAAATTCTTATGACTCTAAGGTGAGAACAAGCATTTTTAACATCTGCAACGATTTATATCTATCTACTTACACAATGGAAATTAATCACTGTAATGCTTTTAATACCATTAGAAGTAAAATACACAATCTTTAGATAAATAGCACATATGACCAACTGTGCATACGTTCTTTGCTGGTCTATTTTTGATCAAAAATAAATAGTAAATAAAATATATATTATATACAAAGTAACGCACATATTCATTTAAAACACACAATAATATATATTTATTATTTAATTTTACAGAATGTAGGGAATATACTGGTCAATGCCAATCAGAGATTAAACCGGTCTACTATGCTGTGTATGCAGATCTTGGTGAATTTCCTCATATGGTAATTATACTATTATCCTCTCTATAAATAATATAATGTAAAGATCTCAATATAATAACGTGCTAACTAGTTTACATGTTCTTTCGAGACATTTGGAGATTCGCAAATTTTTATGATGTGGATGTGTTTTATTTAAATATTTATTGTTATTTAAATGCATCTCTTTTAATTTTAATTATCTAATTCTGTGGGATTGTTCTATATTTGAACTAGAGAACTGGCCATCATTATTATAGAAGGTGACATTGTATATAACCCAAGCATAAGTAAATATATGCAACAATGATAAACAGTACAGCTGACATATAAGATAATTTTATTGGTATATTAAAATTAAAACTTGGTATTAATTTAATACAATCAGTGACTGCCCGTAAACATTTATAGTAAAGGGCTGCAGCAATAAAAGTTCAAAGATTAAACAAAATACTTTTAATTTAACTAAAATATATACTATATAAGAAATGACAATACAAAAAAAAATATTTAATGACTAAGTTACTTACTGAATAATGATTAGCAATGAAATATTTACCCAGATCAACGAAATTAAACTTTTTAGGGTGATTATGAACTATTTTAATAATTTCTACTGAGTTGCTTTTTTCGTAATAATGAAGCTTTAAATAATGTCATTAGAGCTTCGCTTGTGTATTATTTTAATGGTGAATTATTTTCTACGTTTTTCGCTTATTATTTTCTTAAAATCATTTTTAGTAAGATTGTATGTAATAAATTAATTTTATAACTTTAATTTTTCCAGCATGTTTTTTAAGTTGGTGTTGTAATTTGTATCCATATTGTATGCATTTTTTTTGTAATTAGGATCTTCATAATTCTCCAAATATTTTATATCTTTAAACATATTCGATTTCAAACCAAATTTCACTTTAGTTCCAATTTTTTGAAATTTAATTATCATTTGTTGTATTCAATTGTTTCTATAATATAATAATAACATTAAGATAAACGCCTTTAAAATTAGTGTTAAAAATATCACTTGCGTGAAAAGCAGAGTATATTTTCTTACAACAGCACTGTTTTTTGAACTTGATAGAAGAGTCGTTTGATTGTAAGTTTACTATTTACATAAGATAATTATCCATTACTGTATAATTTATTGATTTTATTGCTTTTGCTTTAATGTATATTTTTTATTATTTGTTATCATTAATTATTAAGCTCAACAAGTTGTGTAAGTAGACAAAGCTTAATTAAGAAAATATTATTGTATATTTTTTTGTTGTACATTTGATTGTGTATTTGAAATTTGCATACAAAATATTTTGCAACATAAAAATTATAAATATTTTTAGCTAAACTAAATTTTAGCATTTAATTAATATAATAAACATATCTAATAACACATCGTATAAAAAAATAACACAAAAAATATACTACATTATATTATTTTATTTACATATACATATAAAGTAATCTTTGAACATTAATATATATTAAAATGGTTTGAAAATTTGAATAGCTAAGTTTAGAACCATTTTAAAATTAATTAATATCCTATAGTTTATTACATGTAAACTGACATTTTGGTAAAAAATTAATTTTATGTGCATATTTAAAAAATACATTTGCAGTACTAAAAACATAAGGTAAAGAAGGGATTTTGGAATAAATATGTTATGTTTCTACATATTATTATTTATTTTGTCATATAATGTCAGGAAAAAACTGTTATTTTTTTCATAGATCTGTAGAAGAATTAGTTAAGATATATTAGAATATATTAGTTAATATATAAATAATATTTACATTTAAATATTAAATTTAATTTAATAAATGTTTGAACAGTTGTTAATATAAAATAAAATGATTTTGTTGTGGATTTTTAATTATTTTAGGAACAAATATGAAAAATTGCATTATTTATGTAAATATATATAGTAATATATCCTTTTAATACTTTATTTTAATTTATTGGAATAGGGTAGTCATACAGACATAATAAATACATACTTGAAAGTATCTAATCAGCTGTTTCCAGTACCAGCTTTAACGCATTTATACAGGGGACAGCTTGGCCCAAACTTTATTTGCTGTCGCTAGACATCTTCTCTTCTGCCTAAAAGCTTTACAAAAAGTACACAGCAGGCAATAATATATATTCACCTATCTTTATGCAATTGAAAAATAGTATGGATCATGTGTTATGTTGAACTTACTGATATAAAACCCACTCCATTTACTACATATCTTTACATTGTATGTTATAATTATAACATTTTAAGTTACTGCATTGAAATCCGTATTACAGGGATTACCCGAGATCCTCACCAACGTTATCGGCGCTGATCTAGAGCGACAGGGCCAAAACATTATCAAAGTGACGTCTATGAAGAGCAAGGCTTCATGCTGGATCTGATTCAATTCAACCCCAAGACAACTCGATCGCTATAAAAAGCATCCGGTAGGTATGCTTCGCAAAGGCCACCCTTGAAAGGTACAAGCGTAATAATATATATTACTTAATATTTCAGGTGTCAAACGTAAGACTACGTCTCAAAAACCTGCCAGTGCGCCCCCAGGTGCTTAAAACGCACGCCAAAATCGACTGCTTCAAAAATACAAATTAGATCATATAGTCAATTACCTAGAAAGAGTACATCCAATCGATAAAAAAATGCACCAGGACACATATTTTGCCACGCCATTCGCGCATAAGCCAGTCTGGAACCTGGAGCATCCAAAGCTGATGATTAACCTCGAACGGGATAAATTTCTTACTGAAGCCGACGAAACCAGCTGGTTCAGCGTTCATGAATCAGACAACCTAAGAATGTCTACTGCAGATCTTCGGAGGATGCTAATCGTGCTCCAGGAGATGCAGGAGTCAAGGCTGATGAAATGGAAATCGCTCTATGGTTGAATACTAGAACGTTCTTCTTCAAAGCAAGCAACATACTACCGTGGAATTAACATGGAATCGGGTATAAAGCTAAAGAACTGGAACTACTGATTGGTGAGTACAAAATTGATATTATCGTAGTCATCGAAATATGTTTAAAACCGGACGTTATTATTTTTATCCCCAAATTTGTCTGTCTTCGGAGGGGCCGTCTCTATTTCGCAATGTTTGTAAATAAAGCAATAAAACTTGCGCGCATAAACACTAACTCAGAAATCGTCTCGATGCAAATTTTACATAAAAAGTGGATAATAATAATTACCGCTGGGAATAGCTCCCCAGGATGTGAATTGACCTGTTGCGATCTCGATGCGGTGTTTGACCTTGGGGATTCGGTGTTTTTAATCGGATATTTTAACGCTAGACACTTGCATGGGAATTGTTCTAATGTGAATCGATTTAGGCTGACGCTTTTTTACTACTTTCATGACACGGATACGATTTTACACTTCAAAATCTACTAACAGCATGAACCGTCAATTTTAGATATTGCGTTAATTAAGTGTAATGCTCAGATTTCAGATATGAAATGGATCCAGGCTCTGTCGTTGGACATCTTTCCTATGTTTTTTACACTCGAGAGTGAGACTGAGGTTATCCATAAAATTGTCTTTGATTATAACAATGCTGATTGGAAGAATTTTAAGAGTATTGTCGAGTTCTGTATAATGGTTAGGCGTCAACGATGATATTAACTATTTAATATTAACAACCTTAATCGAACAAGCTAAAATATCATCAGTACCGACGCGTTAAATTATTCATAATTATACTGAACTTACTCCATCGATTATTAAATTGATTAAAATTAAAAAAAAAATAATAATATTTACAATCTGTTTAAATATAAATAATTAGTAATATTTTTAGATTGATATTGGCATGTAAAAAAACATTTCATTGAATGCAGTGGCGTAGCTAGGGTATGTGCCACCCAGGGCAATCCTTAAAATTGCCGTCCCCCTATACATTTTTTGCAGGGTCATAAAATCAGCATTTCCTAAAATATTAAATTGGTTATTATTAAGCTCTTGTTATTCGTGGATTTATATATGTTTTAGTGCATTCAGGGTTAAGAACCACACTAGACGATCCCATCGCGAATATGCTGCCCCCAAGCAAGTGCCGCCCGGGGCGGCCCGCCTCCTCCGCCCCCCCCCCCATAGTCTAATTTATTTTATATAATACTAATTTATTTATTTATACTTAATTACTATTTTACATTTATTATTTGTCATGTCTGCCGTCTGGTATCATCATAGTAGTTCGATTGCCATTTTGTTTGGGTGGAGTTTTAGTCTGTCTCTGTATGACGTACATTTGTTTGTTATTTCATCTTCTATGAATTCTATGTTAAGGTCGTTATGTATTACGTCATTAGGAACATACCGTCGAATATCATTCGTAGAACCTTGTTTTGGAATATCTGGATGATGGTGATGGAGCCAACTCAGGCACTACCTCAATGGTTTATAATGGTTTGATAATTGACTTGAAATATGCAATTTTTAAGATTAGTATAAAAAGATGTATTATATATTATTTTATTTTTTTCGCTAAAAATTTGCAGATTAGCCTTCAAATACCAACAATTTAAATATAAATAGCCTTATATTTAAAGACAAGCACAAAATGACAATGTACTTATTGCTTTAGATTTAGAATATAAAGACAACATATTAATGGTTCCAGAACTTTAGTAAAATGTATTCAAATTATCTATATCTACATATATATTAAGTGTTGTTATTTATTTGGTGTATGTGTATTATGTTAATAGTTTAGTGAGGTGTTACAGTTACACATTTTTTTCATCAAATCTTAGTCTGATATTTTACTTCTTGAACTTTATTGCTTTAACATTATAGTAGAATCAGGATGTGTAGTTTAAAAGGTTTTATCAATTGTATTTCTTGTTACTGCTTTGTTGTGTATGACTAAATCGCTAGTCGATTAATTTTTATTTTTGTGTAAGGTTAAGGTAAAGTAGTTAACCGTGAAGTTGAAACGATGAACGACCTTGCAATGACCATGCGACCACATCAACGCAAAAATCGTAATTTTTGTGTCGGTCATGGGATTCTATAAACTGGCTATTTCATTCAAATAAAAAATGCGTAAAGCGAGTGGTCAGCTTTGGTACAAGTTTTCTCTTACGAATTGCGGCTAGGTTGTATTGCTGTTTAGTGCAAACTGGACAGACGTCTCGTGCCAATAGTCATCTCCTGAAATGGGATTCAACAGTAAGTCAATATTCGAATCTGTAAATTCATATCATCTAAACATTTCCTTATAAATCCACCTCATAAATCACGAATATCTTGAAGTAGCATATCCCAAAATATGTTCAAAAATCTAGTACCAGGAAAAAAATACAGGACCCTTGAAAATTTTACAGCTATCATTCTATTAAAAAGTTGAGTTTATTGGTAAATTTTAAACTTAATTATTTATTAATTTTATGAATTATTATATACTAGAATATAAAAAATCGCATTAACAGTAAAATAATTGAAGCTTAGATTAAAATATATTATTTTTATATACGATAAAAAATTTATCGCTACGCGACACAATTTTTAATTGCTCTTTATTGTACTTTATTTTGAATTATATCACAACTGTGACATTAATATAAATATATATTTTATCGATATATTATTATTATTAAAATATATTTTTACAGGATGTATATATTTTTGTTAATTTATTTTTTATTACAAATCTGATCGTCACGACTTGACGGGTTTCCCCACAGCGCCATGATGGCCATTATAAATACAAATAAGTTTAATTTCACATACATATAATACATACATATACCTTTCTTAAATAAAATAATAATAATATTTTTTTATATAATTGAATAACCGTTTTATCACCACATTCTGTGTTTTTATAAAATACAACAATATTTTAGCATAATAATATTTAAGTTTAGAAATTAAATAAATATAATATTTGACAGTTAATTTCATTGTTAAATTTAAATATTTTAATTTAGCTTATTAAAAGTTGGCTAGGAACTTGATATTCGTCCTGTTTTGCTTTTAGTCTGATGGTTATTAACATATAATATAAAGTTTATGCTCAGTAGTTTCATCCAGCTGGTTTCCATGTAAACTGGTTTCCTTAAACCTTGACTATTTAATAAATAAAAATAAGATTTTGCGACCTGAGAGTAGTTTATTTCCATACAGACCTTCAAAAGATGCGTCAAAGGAAGTGCACGAAATAAAATATATAAAATGTTAAGAAATAGTTTTTTTTTTAAATTGTGCAGAATTAAGCTTAGTTATATATGTATAATTAAAAATTTCACGCTGCGCGGACGATACAGCACAAATTATTTTATTTATAATGAATAGGCGTAAGTCTCGTTTTATAATATTTAATCATACAGACACATGCGACCTTCAGATTGAAATAATTATGGACCCACAAGAATAAAAAAGGTTGCTGACCCCTACAGTATCATGCATTGGTGTACAAAAAATCATTGAAATCTGCATTATAATTTTACAAAAAAATTAAATTCGCTGTCTCTGAAAAGTTTCTTTTCATTAATCTACGATTTAAGTTTAAGGTCTTAATATCCTTTTTTATTAATTTTATTTTGCACTGTAGCATAAGGATTCATGATATACGTATCTTTACTTAAAACATTGTTTCTTCTGTATTAAACATATTTGATAATAGTAGTCAACCATAATATAAATCAAGACGATAAACTAGTATTATCTAAAAGGCTTGGTTTCGAATCCTATATGGATGGACCCTAATCTTATTAAATGTATATTATGTCTGGAGGTCAAAATTAGTGATTAATATACAAGTATAATTCTGATGGTTCATTACAATTGAGGTTTTCCTAAATATTCCATACCCAATCAATGAATGTCGTGAAAATAATTTAAATAATGACATATTTTAATTATATGCGCTATAATAATAGTTTATATTAACTGATTTAGAGATTTTGATTTCAGCTCATGCATATACCAAAAAATTTATATCTTCAAAATTGCTTAAATCGTTGCGATTTAATCAATATAAATCGACAAAATCTTTTTTTCTACGCACGTGCATAAAATCAAAGTATTTAAAATTACCTTCAGAAAATAATTTATGATATTATGCACTAGCAATATGACGCTTAAATTGTCTATTCGGCGCAATTACCGCATTTTAAACGAATATATATTATTGGTCAGGCACGCGTTCAAATGAAAAATAATGAAAGAATGCTCCCTGTCAAGATAGTCTATCGTTTCACAGAAACAACAAAAATAGCATTACGTAAAACTCTTTTACTGCTTGACAAAATTTTAGCTTAATTCAGTTACATGTTAACGCAATCATTTGGTCATACTTTATTTACATATAAAATAAATACAGTAATTCTAAGACCATTTATATCGACTTTAATTGTTTTCTTTTTATTTATTAGATATTTTTTACTTTCGCATGATTTATAACTTCCGCCTTAGATATGCACTATAATTCGAACTCTGCACTCGCTACCAGTGGAGCTCGCAGCAAATCGAAACAAATAAGCTAAGACCTACAGGCGAACGACATCATTGAGAAAGGCATTCAAATATAATTTTCATTTTAATGAGCTTCTCATGACCCAAAGCCATAAAAACTATGTTTTTTATATTAAATTAGGGTTACCAGAGAATTAAATTAATGTAATGATAAAACTATAGTTTGATTTAGGTGACTTTATTAGTTTACGAGTCGTACCAAGAAACTTATGTATATTTTCTACTTCCAGTCAGTATATTTCTAAGGAAGTATAACTATTTGCCCGACCTTTAAATTTTTCAATTTGCTAACACTGTTTGAGCTCATCTAAAAACATAATTATACAGGCGGATCGGTAAAAAATAGCAAATAGAATACCAGATTTTTTATATGTTGTGTGATTCGTTGTATTTGATGAATCATGGTGATTTTTTGTACTAGTTAGCACTTAAAATTAACACTGCGTTTCCAGTTGATCAACCATCTGGAAATAATAAACATGAATCACAACTTTGCAGTATTTTTATTAAAAATAAGAATATTTTTTTCGCATACCTTATGGTAAGAATGATTTCATAGCAATATTATGATTATATGTTACAAACGTTAGTTTTGTATTCGAATGAGAAAAGCTCGAAAATCCGGTTTTTAATTCGAGAATTATTATTGACCTCGCTAAGAACAATAATAAACATAATTATCTTTCTTTATATGTAGTTAAAACAACATACTTTAGTGAAAATATAATAAATATTATTTAGACAAAATAGTAAACATATTTTTTTGAACTAGCCCATAGGTTTAACGACATAATCTTATGAGCAATAACTGCATGAAATCTAGTGATTGACCTCAATTATAAAAAAAAAACAATGATAAAAATAACCTGAAACTTTAAGATTTACATACTTCCAAATCTTTATTTTTTTTTCTTTCACTAAAATTGCTAAATCTCTTTCTGTTTTTGCTTTAAATTGTAACCACTAAAATAAATTAAAATAACACAGTTTCACATAAAATTATTATTGACATATAAAATTTTAATAAATTTATTTATTATATTGAAATAAATGATAATAAACTAATTACAGTTATTAAAATTCTCATACTTTAGTTTAAAACTGTTTTATAATTGTTTATTATTAAATTATTGTTATTGAAATCGCGTAAATTACCTTTAAATATTATAAGTAGGTTGTTTCTGACAGAAAGGTATATTTACCTACTTTTGGATTAAATCTCCGTTTCCAAGTAAACAGACACTCACAATGACATAAACAAATATTTAATAGCAAAACATCTACGGTTATTCCAATGTAAATATTTCTGAGAATATTTTTAACACTTAATCAGAAATTCATATTTTTTATACTACTTTAAAAAATACCTGTTTTTCTGGCAACTTGAACTACAATATTTGTGTTGAACTTGCATAAATCATTTAAATACATCAATATAGGCATAATAAATAAATTTCATATATATTTATTATCATATCCATTGCAAAATCAACGAAGAATATAAAAAATAAAATAAATTAACTGAGAGTAGTATATGTTATTAGTAATAACATATAATACTCACTAATAACTTAAAACTCATATAAAATATAAATAATTATATTTTGAAAATAATCTTATTTTTAACATTTATGAATATTTCAAATATTGTTGTATTTTATAAAATCAGACTGATCAATATTTTTTTATATATGTATGTATGCTATGAACATTTTTTTAAATAATCGGCAAATTTTATTAAGTCAATATAACCATTACATGTAATTTATTTTTAAGCTATCTATTCATTTTATGTGTTATATAAAAATCTGGGTTAACATAATACATGATATTTATAAAGTAAATATCTATTATGTTAAAAAATATCATATTAAAAAAATTGTACCAAAAAACTCTTCAAAATACACCTATAAACTTGATAGCCAAAAAATCTCAAGAAGAGACCGATGTTTATCGACAAACGATTACCATTTTATATATTCTCACAATTTAGTTCTGAAGACATATTAATTCTTTCTTTGAAAATTGGCATTGATATTGCAGTGATTCTACGGCTATTGCCTGATGCAAAATGTAGATATCCTTGGTTCTTCATCAACGATATTTTCCTAGACATAACCTGAGCAAAGTTTTCCACTTAGTGGAAGATTTTTGATCCTCGTTCAAGGCAAATATCACAGATTTTGAAAAGAGATTATTAAGTAAAAATAACACTATTCATTATAAATGACTCATGAGTTATATTTTTTGTCGTACAAAAAGAATATAAACTAATTTTTATTTGTTAAAGTGACTTTTGGCCCACTTTAGTCTTACAGCATATTTATTATTTAAGTTTAATATTATACTACATTCATAACGCCTGTCTAATTTCAACAATAAATTGATAATACATATATGTATTGTTAACAATTGCAGATTATAGTATGGGGAAAATGATGAAGCTTGTGTTTGTGTTGATGTTCGTTAAATTAGCATCTGCTCAAGTCTACTTCCCGTTTAATCCATTATACGGTACAATTTTTTTTGCTATTTAATTTTAATGCGTATTTATGTTTATTATAGCCACAAACAATTTATATTTCAGCCGGACAAGAATGTTACGTAGACGGTGGAATAAGAGGAACATGCAAAAACGTGAATCTGTGTCAATCAGTAGTTCAGAAATTTGTAGCGTTTCGAGCAAGACCAGCGATTTGCAGTTTTGAAGGTGATTAAACGTTTTTTATACATCTTTCCTCTTCAGTAATCCTGCAATTGCTTAGATACAACTGTGTCTGTTTTTTACATAATTACAACAGTTTTACATTTGTGTCACTACTTTATTAATTTATTTAGCTAATATATGAGGTGTGATAAAAAATACAGTAAGGTCTTGTTTACTGTGTCTGTCGCGCATCATGAATTTCGAACAACGCGTTGACATTAAGTTAAGTTTTAAGTTGCAAAAAAGTGACAAAGAAGCTCATGAAATATTAAAATCAGTGTATGGTGATAATGTGGTGACTCTGAAGACTGTTTACAATTGGTATGACCGATTTAAAAGAGGAAATGGGTCAGTTGAAGACGAGTAACGGTCAAGACGTCCTTCGACCTCAAAAACAGACAAAAAAGTAGAAAAAGGTGCAAAAATGGTTCGTTCAAACAGGTGAGCATACTGAAGAACTGAATATCTCGTATGGGTCCATTTTCAACTAATATCAATCAGTCATATAAAACTTCATTGTTTTCTCGTTCAAAAATAGCCTCGAGCACAAAAAGATGATATGTTTTTTTAATTGAAAACTTTAGATCATGCGCCGTTCTATCGATAATTAATTATGTGTTTGATATGATCTTTAACAACTGTATACAT
The DNA here is from genome assembly GCF_051122295.1 of Plectrocnemia conspersa. NCBI lineage: Eukaryota > Metazoa > Arthropoda > Insecta > Trichoptera > Polycentropodidae > Plectrocnemia > Plectrocnemia conspersa. Next base: position 4,480,398 of record NW_028277176.1, on the reverse strand, counting down.
AATCATTATCAGCAGGCTTTAGTGTACAACAACACGGTTTTCATTCGTGTCCTTCGATGGTCATGAAATGCTTCTGGAAGACGGTGACAATTATATAAATTACCTCAGTTGTATTGCATTGAGTATGACAAAATCATTCGTTGACCTTTGTATAATCGTGCAATGTGATATATTCAACCTTTTTTGCTTATCTAATGTTGCAGTTTCGACTTCAATTAATGAGTTTGCTAATTGCAATCCATTACTTATTCACTTTTTTGCTTATCTAATGTTGCAGTTTTGACTTCAATAAATGAGTTTGCTAATTGCAACACATTAATTATTTACCGGAACGGCATGAGATAAGCTTTATTAATACATGTTGTTTGTTGTTGTTGAAATATAAATATCAAACATAATAATATTATATGTCGATCTAATATTTGAAGGTTGGTAGATTGACGTGCATTTTCATGTGAAATTTAAACGCGAATTGCAAATCGTATATTTTTTAAGCAAATATAGTTTTTTGATATCGACGATTTCAATGACTAACAAAAATTATAGAACCATACACTAAAATCGACTTTACCAAAAAATATATGTTCATTATTATAGTAATTTATTTAAAAAAAAATCCTATGTCAATTTCAAAGAGCAAAATTAATTTTTCCTACTTCTAAAATTCATGATTAAAATCTAGAGCGAAAAAATAAAATATTTTGCATTTTAAAATTAAAAACAAGACTTTTAACAAATCTATTTATTATATAGTGTATATATACCCTACAATATTTTAGTTTTGTGTGGTATACCACAAACATTCGCAAATTTAACAATATAGCATAGTAAATACTAATTAACACAAATATTTGCAACTTGCAGAATAAGTTTATACGTAATAACTGACGCACACGACGATCGGAGTTTATGAAAATTAAAGCCTACTATTAAATATTATTTTATTTTGTATTACAAATCTGACCATAATGACTTCATAGGTTTTCATTATTCAAACAATAATAAACATTTAAAAAACAGTTATGTGCACATCCAAAATATATAAAAAAATTCCAGCTTCTCATAGCTAACGCTGAAAACATCCTTGTGCTTAACAAGCTTGCTGAGAAGCTAAATGGCTTTTGCAAAAGAAACGTTCTCAATCGCTGATATTCTACGAGAAAAATAAGGAATGCCATCGCGACTCTCCAGGGCACTTTAAAATTAGCAAACAAAAGTCAATGAGCATTGCTGAGTTGTCATCACCGCCCCTAAGCAACTTTAAAATGTCATTGATTGAGTAGAAACGCTACGTCAATAATTAAATGAAATTCCAACGCTTCTAACAAAAAGGCACTAGGATACAAATACGACCCGTACTTCTTCTTGTTTATTTCGAGCATGGATAGCAGACAGACGACGGACAGACAAATCTGTGTTTTTTCTCATCACACACGATCGGATTTGTCCGCCAGGCACCCGCGACGGAAGATCTGTCGGATATGCCCGCGCGTGTATGGCCAGGTATTCAATGCACCGGAGAATCCTTGCGTGCTATTTATGTGAAACTCTTTATTCTAGTCGTAACGAGGGCCTTTTTGTAGTTCCATCTTTTACACTATTGTCTAGTTTATCCTTATTGCTGAATGATCATTTTTGGTCACAGTCATTAACGTGAGTTTCAAGAATAAGTTACTCCCAAGTCATCGACGGAAGTATTCATGCTTTAAACACTTCCGCCTAAACTGTAAGAGAATTCAGCCGGGCAAGGAAAATGTTGGAAAATGTGACAACTTAAAACTTGGCTATGATTTAAATTAGTCGATTGTCGATCAACCACTTCCACAGCGTATTTTGTTAATAAAGAACAAAAAAAGTAGAGGAGCCAAATTAAATCCCTGCGATGATTGCCATATTGGCGGCAATAACTTGAGTAATTCCAAAAAAAGCTAACGAAATCGTTCGAAAAACTTAAGTTGCTTAACTTTTGAAGAAGTAGCTCATGACAAGCTTTGTCGAATGCTTTTTAAAAGTCAGTATGTACCTGAATTTTAGAATCGAGGGATTTTGTCACCGCCTTCAAAAAGCACAAAATAAAGTATGCATTGCAGTTTCTGTGATTGATCAAATTTATAAAAGCGTGTCGATGTATCTTCATCTAAAAAACGTATATTATCTATCATATATAAAGTAGCTCAAAAAACATAACATAACATCATTCAAATAAACACAGCTGCTTTAAAAAATTGTATTTCTTAAGGTAAATACCTTAAGAAATACAATTTCTTAATCTATTGTATATTTAGATTTATATAATGTATTAAAGCTTACACTATTTTGAAAAAGTATTTTCTAATAAAATAAAAATATATTGCTATAACGCACTATTTAGTGATATTCTAGATATTTTTTTTTCATAGGATTCACACCAATTGTGTGCTGTCCTGTGGGTGAATCACAACCGCAGGTACCTAATAGAATTGACGTTCAACCTACACCAGGTCCAACTCGGCCACCACAGATTTTGGAGAGAATAAGCCAAAGAAGTAAAAAGCAGTAAAAAAATATAATTTCTTAAGTGCAGCATGTATAATTTAAAATCTATTATTTTTTATAGAATGCAGAGAATATAGTAATTGTAAATCTGTATTCAAAACGGCCATCGTCGGAGGTGAGGATGCTGACGTTGGAGAATTTCCTCACATGGTAAGGATACTGAAATATGAAACGTTTAATATAATACTTAAGAAAAACCATAAGCTTGTATATTCTATACACGCAAATCTTATTAATTAAATATAATACATGTTTCAGAACATAATATTAGTGTCAGTAAAATACTTAACTGTTACTTGTTACAAAAAGTTATGTCACCAAATTAATTGTTAATAAAATGTATTTTATAAAAAATCATAAAATATGTTGCTATTTATCAGGTGAATGAAATAAAATACTAAGTCTAATGATGAACATTTTTTTTCTTAGATGAAAGATATATACACAAATCTTATCTTTAAAATATGTTTTTAATTTATTTATTATATAAAATACAAGTCAATTAGTAAATGTCTAATTATCTTGAAACTATGTTTATGTCAATTCATATATAGGTTTTAAGGTTTTTAAAATGGACTTCTGTTTTTTTAAAAAGCAGACGCGTACGGTGAGATACATTCCCTTTCGCTCTAGAGAAGTTGGCGTGCGGAACGCATGTAGCGCAGGCCTTTATCTCTCACTCACTCTCGTCACTTAACACGCGAGCGAGCGAAAGGGAATGCATATTGACATAATAATAATTAACAGCATATTGAAATAATATAATATTCTCAATAGACTGCTGTTGGATGGCCATTAGCTGGAAATTCTGGTTATGCTTGGAATTGTGGCGGGTCTCTAATCAGTGAATATTTCGTTATGACTGCAGCTCATTGCACTTTTTTGAGGGATACTTCTCTAGCTAAGTATGTTATATAAACTAGCATTTAAATGTGCGATATTTTTATTAAAATATATGTTTTAATAGTGACAAACCAACTGTGGTCCGAGTTGGTGAGCACAATCTGAGGGATAACAACGACGGAGCTTATCCCCAGGATATTCAAATCAGTAACATAATACTCCATCCCCAATACAAACCACCAAGTAAATATAACGACATCGCTCTGTTGCAATTGGCAAGTCCAGCAAAGTAAGTTAAATATATACTCCTATGTTTACATATACATATGTTATACAATACATATATTAAATGTTATTCAATACAGATCAAAACATAATTTCCCTATTTTGGGAGTACCTCAAAGGTCTAATAGGCCCTCTGCTCTTCTCGTTATTAATGACGTAAATATGACAGTTACAGATTCAATTTTTTTTCTGTATGCAGATGATTTTAAATTGTTTAGAAGCATTCGATCTGTTGTGGAATTTCTTTTCTACATGCTTAAGCTTCTCTATATAAATGGACTTTTGTCAGCCGTATTCCTTTTAGTGTAGAATTTATGATTTATGATTTACTAGTCTATTTAACACTCATTTATTTAAAATTGTATTTAAATATTTTAGCTTCAATCAGAGGGTGAAACCTGCATGTTTGTGGCAAAGTAACAATTTCCCAGTAGGCGGTGCTTTGGCGACAGGCTGGGGAAAGATTGGCCATTGTAAGTGTAAATAAATTTTTAATACGACTGCAACTTATATTCATAAAAACTAATTAAACTGTTTGATTCAAGTATCGGCTTCTTCAGACGTTCTACAGAAAGTATTTTTACCAATTGTCGATAACGATTCGTGTCAACGTGCCTACAGACCAAATAGAAACATTATGAATGGTATCATCAAAGAACAGTTGTGCGCTGGTGACGTAAATGGTGGAAAGGATACTTGCCAGGTAATATATTAATTATTTGTAACAGTACATAATAAAAAGTAATTACATATTAAGTTATTACTTTGTTTGAATCTAGAAAAAAAAATATGTTTACACATTTATGCCTCAGATATTTTGCATTTCATGCATGCTCATAAAAACACCTTATAATGTATGAAGTATGTACTGAAGAAATAGCCGATGCTAAAACGTTTCAAGTGTATCTAAAACTGTTTTTCTGTGATCATGAAACTGTAAAGAAAACAATCCTATCAATATTTGAAGAATTCATATTCTAATTAAATCTATAAAAAAACTGTCGACGTGCTTTGGTGAACCAGCAACACGGTTTTCGTCCGCGTCATTCCACGGTCACTAATATTTTATGCTTCTCAAATATGGCAATAAAGTTTCTTGATACTTGTTTACACTGACTTTAAAAAAGTAGTATTTTTTTTAGTTACTTAATAAGGCTTAAGCTAAATTCAGTATGTGAGCTATGGTACTCATCTACTCTTCCTTCTTTTCATCAATGACATACATGTGGCCATTTGATAAAAGTGACCAGACGTCTTCCTTTGAGGAGGGTTGTCCTCCACAAAAACGTTAAAATGATCCAAAATTACAGTTTTAAAAACAATTTTTTTATTAATTTAACTCCCTCAGTAATTTATTTTCTTTGAAAAAAAAATTCCGAGATAGATTATTTATTTTTAGTGTCTTCTTTTGATATTTTCAAAACTTGGTCACCTTACCATTAAGAAATCAGAATATTTATTAAAAACTTATGACCTAACAGTATTTAAGAGAAATACATGGAGTCGCTATATAGATGGTTATGGTCAACATTTATCAGATATTATTTTCTATCAGAATTCATTCATAGTTAAGTAGAAAACATTTTTTCTTCCTTTTTTGAGTAATGTATTAAATTAATATCCCCTCGACATTTAAGAAAACGAAATTTGTTAGTGTAAAATAGACATGATATTCACGCACAGAATAAAAAACATATGTTCTGTCTATGCACGTGATGCGTTTGCTCTTGTGTTTTTGCGGCGTTTTTGTAATACAAGCTGCTCAATCTTCCTATGTAAAAAGAGTGTCGCTAAGATTCTGTGACCAATTCGTATTTATTAAAAACGAGGAATATAGAACTTTTTATATTAAATTATTTATATGCACATGAAATATGAGAGAAAAATATGTTATTGATTATTTTAACCTTTTTAAATTTTGAAGAAGAAGACATTATCATTCAAAGTTTTAAATTTATACATGCATTGTTTAGTCAGTTTATTGTAAAGAACTACCAATGTATCAATATTCATGTAACATAACACTATTATTTTTTATTTCACCGAACATGTTTGTGTGCACCTCTACTTAAAATATGTGTTTATAAAATATGCATAAAAGTTAGCATGACTAATAATTAAATACATGCATTCCGTCTATCGTTGTCGTTGTCGTTGAGAAATATTATTATTAAATGTTTTAAACAAAATTAAATATTATCTGTATATATTAAAATTTAATTTAATATTTTAGGGAGACAGCGGCGGACCATTGTCAATTCTAGACTCTCAAAATCATTGCTCTTATCATGTGATTGGCGTAACATCATTCGGAATTGGATGCGGTGGAATAAACACCCCAGCTGTTTACACAAGAATAAGTTCATACATTGATTGGATTGAAAGTGTCGTTTGGCGACAATGATTACAAATTTAACATACTCTTTATTAGAGAACTTGGTAAAAAAAGGTAACTTATTTGCATCAGTAAATATAAAATTGCAATAAAATTTACTTTAATAATTTAAGCCATATGTTATTATACAATAAAAAATGCATTTATTATTTACTATAAATTGCCTTCTTATAAAATAAGTCATATTTATAAAAAAATCTCATACGACTATTTTTCACGAGATCTTTTAAAAAACATTTATGTTCATATTCAACAGCTTCTATTCTTAATGTTAATTTATTTGTCATTTGTCATCTATATAATTCATAATTTTTGGTTATTTCATTAAACGTACGTGATGCATAATATTAATTTATTTATGTTTTTTACATTACTAGTTTAAATAAGTTAATTCTCAGTAATATAATTAAATAAACTACAAAATCATATATAGTTTTATTTTATTAACTGAAACCCTCACAATGAATTAGACATGGTAAGAAATACAGTAAACATAATAAAAAAAACATTCAATAAAAAAAATATATTATTTTTTAAACAACAAAAATTTGCTTAAATTTTATTATTAAAAATATTATTAATAAATTATGTTATTTTTAGTATTATTAATACAAAATATATTATTTACCCATTTATTTATATAAAGTGTGTAAAATAATATGTATATTTTTATCTTATTTTATATAAAAAAAATTATGATTACTAAAAAGTCAATTCAGTTCAAGTAGGAGATAAAATATAAAAGTTTAATAAGTATGGAATCATTCAAAAATAAAAAATCAGTTTATTATTTCATTTTCATTTTTCATAAATATATTATTAAAAATAAATGTTATATTAATATTTTCATATTAAAATAACATATTTTTTATTTAGAGACACCTTTTGCCCGCAATTGTAATTACTTCATTATTTTTCATATTTTTAAAGTTTTTCTTTGATAGCTACCTAACTTCTTTAAAATGAATAGTAGATTTATCTTACACGTTACCAAGGGCATATATTTACTGCAATTTTTCCGGTCCTGGCTAGTGTTTTTTCCCCGAGATTTTTTTTAATTTAAAAAATAATGCGCTGATTTCACAGCTTATATGGACCAACAGACCAACGCATTCTTCATTATCTTCAAATCTATATTTATAGAAAAACATGTATCGTTACAAAAATACCCCAAGTTGATTTTCGTAAAATAAATTATTTGTTTGAATATATAGATGCTTATTTAATGGCTTTATTTTATATAGTCCTGAATACACACGTAATCCCTTCTAAAAGCATTTGCGAATGATAATTTTAATCTTTTTAATTCATAGCGGGTACTTTGACTTAATTTTTTAAAAGGTTTTTTCACGGTGGTGTCCTATTTAAACAACAAACCCAGTATTTATATATTAGAAATTGTCTTTAACCGGTATTTATTATTTGGATTTTCACGCATGTATGTTTTCTAAAAGCTTTTTGGCTATTTTAAAACCTGCCGATTTAATCCCTTCAATGGGTAGTCGAATTGCTAAATAGTAGGATGGTTTAATTGATGAACTCGACAATGTTAAGGGCATTATCATTAAATATATAGCATTTCCCAACACAATTTTACATAAGCATTTGATCGAATAAGTTACTAAATTTCAATTATTTTTTTAAGAATAAGTAAAATTTACAAAACAGTTTTGTATGATAGTAATGGTAATTTATAGCTTTTTTAATATTTAATATAATTATTAATAATATTTTTATACAAGATTTATTTTATTGGATTTCAACATATAAATCAGAATAATAAAGAAAATATTACACTTATTCTATATTTAAATTTAAAATATGATTATATTTTGTAAATTTAAACCTTCATAACCACATGGCACAGGCTTTATCCTCATATTTATAAACTCTTGTACAAATATACACTTATGTATGCTTTTACAAACACCTTGAGTTGTAACATTGATAGTACAACTATCGCCTTCTAAAGAAAAAAAAATGATGGATTATTATTAATAATCGATATTTTCCTCTAAGTATCAATGCTAAATAATAATACACAATGAATTTTAAACATACTGTGTAAATATGGTTTATTGACATTTGTCGTAAAATTATATTTGTACGCTCGATTATATAAATGACAGAATTTGGGTGAAGTTAATTCAACTACATATGCTGTACTTTAAGTATCAAATCACTAACTTAAACTTTGTCGTATCCTTGAATCTGTGTCGACGCGCAATGCATATTAAAAAATGATTGTACCGTGGCCACTCAACGGATATTTCGCCGCACGTTCAACATCAACCGCAATAATCCAGTGCCCTTTGCTCATGCCATTTAGACATAATATTTATTTTTGCATAAGAATCTATTCTTATACCACTAAAATATCGATACATACATATGATTGCGATACGTATTTAATATATGTAGCCTAATATATTTTTATATTAGGATATTTTTTAACTATTAACATCACCAAATTTAAAGACATACACACAAATATAAAATTGAAAACAAAATAACCAGAATTTTTTAATTAGTTGTAGAAGTATGATTGATATATTCGAGAAATATTGGAGATGAATGTTTTAGTATTTATACTAAAACATTCATCTTTAATAAATGTCATGTTTATAATATTAAATAAATATATAAAAGCTCTTATTATTACCATATTGTATAATTAAATAATAATCTAACTTATTTAACAAATGATTTGTTAAATTATTATATAATCTTTGTGTTTATGTAATAAAACTTAAACAAACGTTGAATCAATTCGATGTACTCAATGAATATATTTTCATCGAATATAAATTATACACTGAATCAGTAATTAATTTTATTTTAATTTTACTCTAACAAGTTTAATATGTGGTTTGCATTATACTTGTCTCTATAAAATAAAACCACGCTAAAATCTTTCTTTATCAACCAAAGAAACCTCATAATTTACGTCACTTGTTTATATTGTCATTGGATAAAAACACGCATTATTTATAAAACTCGTTTCAAAAATAATTTCCAATTGCTGTTTTTGTATACATTTTGAATGAACTTATAGTTTTTATATTTATAAATAGCCTTACATTTTTTACAATTTTTATTTACATTTTTACTCGTTTTGCGAGTCCCCGCAGCTATTTGGATTATATACGAGAGGTATTCAAAAAGTAAAAACCTCTAAAAATATATTTATACTTTGAATTTATTTAATTGCTTAAAAATTATCATCCCTTTACTTATTTTAAACATAGTCACCATTAACATACATTTAGTGACCTTGGGAATAATTTATTGTTTCTAACCTTATAGAAATTATTCTAGTAAATATTATGGACACTTATTGCTATTGTTAATTTGGGTAATCGTTTTTTAAACGCCTGTCAAAACTTTACACTTTTTACTCAATTAAAATATAATTTATTTTTTAACTTTAAAATTACGACACCATGTTAATAACGTCAAAAATATAATAGAACAAGTTTGCGGTCAACTTTTTTTTCCCAAAAAAAAATAGATCACGACTTTAAGCAATAATACTACAATAATGATCTAAGCGTAATTTACCCATTGATTAAATGAGCTAAAAATACACATTTATATTTGTTTTAGTATCAAAGGTTAACGAAATATCAGCATTAAAATAACCGCTTGGGGTTTTTCCTTTCTGCATGTTTCGATTGCTTCAAAGTAAAACGTATTACTAGTATTTATTTTCTATATAAATTTACCTCTTTTTTTGCAGTTCTCGAAAAAAGAATATTTTTTTTATATATAATTAATTTTGGTAAAAAATGTAATATTACAATGCGTATAATATGAAAAAAACATGTGACGTATTTTTTACTCTGAATACACTTTTCGGTAATCTAAATTTTTAGAAAATAACGTTCTTTAGAATATGTACAAACAATGTCTTATATTTGTCAAACAAAGAAATCTACGTAGTCAGAAGTGCATAACCATCTACTAAATTAAATTATGTTTGAATTTTTTTATAAAAAAAATTGTCAATAAAAAATAATAAAAATCCTAATGCTTCCACTACACTCTCTGGAAGTCCGAACCGAAGCTACAACTGAAGTCGGCCGAGATCTACGACTTCGATTAAGCGCACACACTGTCGCAGATTTCATATGCCCGCGAACTTCGCGGCGTGCATGACGTTCGGACGGCGGCTGCTGTCATGTACAGCCGTCATATTTGCGCGCGATCGAAAAAAGTTCCAAATAATCGCAATTTTTAAATTGTCACATTATTCAAATTACGCTACTGATAATTATAAAAGTGTGTGTGGGCACTCACCAATACAATAGAAATGAAAACTTTTCGGTCGTAAGTATTTAATTTACGCAAAATCTTTGTCAGCTTTTGCAAAATGCCATAAGGCATAAAAATGATACTTCAGAATACAAACACCACATCTGTGACTATCCTAGAATTCACCATCAATTCTAAATAAGAATTCGTTATGGTGTGACATTTACATAAACCGATCTAGGAAAATACATAAGAATATTGGAAAATATTTTTTTAACAAAAGCAAGTACCACTAATTATTTAATTTTATATGAAAAAAAATATAATAACGATATCTGTTAGAAGAATATACTATCAAAAATATAATTAATCCCCTTTGGTGCCCTAAAATATTCAAAGATGTCAGTAAGAGTTTGTTGAAGTCCCCGATAAGCATGTGGTTTTATAACTTGACCACGTGACCACGATGCAGCGCTCGACATGCGTGTTAACCATATGACTCCTACGCGCATATTGAAATTGAACCGAGTTACTCGTTCTATCTCAGTTTGCGAAACAGCATATCATTATCTCTCTCACTCTCGTCATTTAACACGCGAGAGAACGAAAGGGGAAGTATCAATAATGTCGGCAAATATTTTTAACTAGAGAAAAATTTCAATACTTAATTAGTAATGCTTGCTTGTGTTTACTTCATTATAATGCATTGGGCTAACGCCTGTCTTTTACATCAATTAAATTATCTGATTTAGTACAAAAACTCCTATGGCAATAATTGTTAGAAAAGAATATAACGATGTAACGAGTTTCGGTTTACTTTCTTTTAGGTTAAGAAATGCAACTCTATCGATTTATATATTTTTTTATATTTCCTAGCCATTAGTTTAAAAATGGCGGTTATTCAACATATAAAATAAAATTAGAGAAAAAATAAAGAATTAAAAAACGTTTAAATTACAATATTTTTGATTAAAAAAAACTAAATTAAAAAATAGTAACTGGTAAAAAAAACTATAGAAATAGATAAAGAAAGCAAAAATATTTTATATATCTAAGTAATACAAATTTTAAATATATAAAACTACTTTTTCACACTTGTATATACAGGAATCTATATATTTCTTGCGGCCATTGCCGGACCGAATTTTATATACATAAATTGTTTAAAAATAAACATTATTGCCACTATTTATTTATAAAATTAGTGAGGAAAAAACAACATTACTCCTAATATAGTTGGAAGAAATATCTTATAACTTAAAATATAAAACATTAAAATACCGAAAAGAGTTTCTAGATATACAAAAATAGATGCAAATCTGGAGATGCCCAAAAATTTGTGCTTGTGTCATTTATCTCATGACATATAAAATACAAATACACGTTGTAAATGAACTCAGATGGTTAAAGCATATATTATTGACTAACCATAAATAATTAGAATATAGTATAAGAATATATTTACGAATTTTCTCACGCCCGACGCGACGGTAAGAAAAGCGTAAATACATGTTAAAAGCGTAATAAATCAAAACAATATTAGTGTTTGCGACTTGCCTGTCAAATGTATTTGTTACACCGACGGACGTGACTTGAAATTATTATATATATATTATATGTATATTGTTCTAAAAAAATACTAAGAAATATATTTTTCAAACCATTAAGCTAAGATATAAAATATGAGATAAAATAATAATCGAAAAAATGCAACGGCTGAAAGGATACATCTTCTGAAGTTCATATTTCTTTAAATGTACGAAAATCGACATCGATATTTAATATATTAAGAATTATAAACGCCTAATAAATTATTTTTAACAAAATTCTTTACATATAAATTTACGATCTTTACATACGAAATTTACGATTAGTCCACAGCGTGAGTTTCGTCCCACACCATCCACGGTCACCGACCTTTTATTCCTTTCAAATATGGTTGCTAATTCCTTAACACGAAAGTTCATGTGAGCACCATCTTTATGGGCTTTATCCCGGTGTGTCATGGTATTTTTTAAGTTATTGTGGCTACCTCTCAATGACGTTTTTACCTATTGGAGTTCTGCAGGGTTCCAATCTGGGACCATTACTTTTTCTATAGACGACACAAATATAGCAATTAGAAACTCACTTTTTGATGTATACCGATGATTTTATTGATTAAAAGTTCTAGGTTTATTATTGGGACCGCGTAATAAATTTATTAATTGGACCACCATGCAATTCATAAGGCACATATTTCCTTCCTCCGTCTCCAACAACAAATAGTGATGCCGGGAGACCATCAGTAGCTCCGGACCGTGGACGGCTCAGGTTGAGATTTGGCAGTGGACCAACGTCACTGATGGGAAGCAATTGTGCTCAAGTAAGGGTCGCTAATGAGCCGATAGGTAAGGGCTTACACACGACCTGAGGAAGTGGGCGGGAGCACCAAACCCCGCGGCAAATAAAATCTCGAAACAAAGATAACGCAGCAGGTCTTAAACGTTCAAAAAACTTTATGCACAAACATAAGAATCTAAAAATTACGATATTAAGTCACAAACATCGGCGGGTACAGCAGTACTCGACATAAGTTAAAATCATCCGTCATAAATCCAAATGCATAACAATCAAAGTATAACAAACTTATTTGTCTTCTGGCACAAAGCTCTTTGCATACTGATCTAAATTCCAAGGGAAAATGAGCTGCTGAAAACAAATTACCTTACAGCATCGAAAGTACCAATATTTTTCAGTTGTCAAATTTCATGTAATCCAAATTAAAATAAACTGCCTAGAAGGATAAGCGTTTTTTTTACTTTAACACTCAAGTTTGGAACTATCCTAAATTTAAATAAATTAATTAATTCCTAATTTAAAACTGCCATGAAGTCAAGTATCTCTTATGTTTTAAAAATACAGAATATATGTGTATCTGAGATAGCTTCATGTAAGAAAGTTCGGGTTTTTTCCTTTATTATATACAACCTAGCATATTTTTATGAGGTAAAAAATTACGCAGTGCTGAGCATTTATTTAAATGAATGGAGGGTGATGTGAAAAATCCTTCTTTTCTTGAAAATTTCTAGATCTGAATTCAGAACATCCGCAATTGTCAATCTAACAGTTCATCCAGCTTCCTAAAATGCTGTCACTGTATGTTGATCTCTTTAATGACAGATATAGAGAGCTTTAATTTAAGTATTTTATTATTAGTTATAATAACGTTTTTGTTCGTTTTATTGTGTTATTTTAAGTTTTCAATACTTATGACGCATTGGGGTAATCTGTTTGGTCAAGATCACATTAACAAATAAGAGCACTAAATCATATACAATATATTGTAATAATACTGAACACATTTTAAATTTGTAAATGAGTATAAAAACATGTTTTTCTACACTTGTTTTAATGAGTTTATCAGTTACAATGGATGGCCTTACGTCATTTCATCCGAAATTTTTCGCGAAATTTTTGTGCAACATGTTCCATAAGCAAGTTTAAATTTTTATTTTTATTTCCCAGCGTTCCTTGTACATTTGCAATTAATTTATCTGTATGTTAACCATACATTAAACAATTTTATACTAATAGTTTATTTCAAAATTGCATAGACATATTATTCATGGAAAATACTCATGCAATAAACACATTACTCATGGATGACGATATAAACGGTATAATTTTTGCGAATCATCATAAAATTTGCATTTACATTAACATTATCATTACAAAGGACGAGAGATTCAACAATTGTTTTATTGCTTAGTTTATTTTATAATCGAAGTGCAATATTTATAGTACAATAAAGAAATAAAAAAGTAGAAAATTAAAACCACACAATGGTAGAAAAAACACTCTAAAGAAAATGCTCAAATAATATTTCCGCATTAGATTAAATAAACCATGAACAATAAATACTTTATTTTTGGGTAAATATGGTCAATCGGATATTTTTATATAAATATTAATATGTAATAAAATAAAATTAAATTTTTCTACAAGGAAAATACATTTTCTTAACGTATTTTTATTTTAATAGGGTCGATTTATATATATTTAGTATAAGCATTTAATAATTTATTAAAATAAGCTATAATGCATAGTAAACTTTATCTTTATTAAAAATCTCGCACTTATGAATTTTCAAAAAAAAAAACTATTGGTCTGATTTTATTTTACAAAATATGACTGCTGTAATTATTTTTTTGCTAGCATGCTATTTTTTTAATACATTATATATACATATATATTTATTATTTTACAATATAACTAAATAAAACCTATATTGTATATGTATTTAATAATACCTCTAATATTTCTATCGCCAAAAAAAGATCACAGAGTTCTATTATTATTTAGAAGCCCTTTGGCAATGAAATTGGTTTTAAGTCAGAAATAACTGTTTATAAGTATGCATTAAATAAATACATATATTAAAATCAATGTTACTTATTTTTATCTATGTATTATATACTACATATATAATACATTTGTGTGATCTTGCTGTTCATAAATTGGAGAGTGATTCATTTTTCTGGTTAAATGCTGACGCGATTATGTATAACTAATTACACCAATTAAAATCTAGAGTGACAGATGCATCCTTTGTAATGTGAGATCAAAGGAAGTTGCGTGTAGAAGGGAACAATACATACGTTCATGGTTCATATGTATGTAAATTATTTCCTGGTAAGGAAATAGAGTTTTTAGGTAATTCCACCATTGACAAGGCTGTAAACTTGGTAAAGGTATATTAAATATTACTGACTCGTATACAGGATATCCAAACATTCTAGATTTAGACTCACTTAGAAAGGAATTGATGAAAGCAGCAAAGAGCGAGAAGACATATTGTTGGAAAAACCCCTAATTAAACTAGATTTCTTAGAATCATTATCATCATTGATCTATCAGACCCGATTTTTAGTTCAATGACTTATTAAAATCTTTGCTTCATTAAAATATAACGTGTAATAAAAACCTCTAATGTTAACTTTAAAAAATCAATACTCATAACCAGTTAATAGAAGAAAACCATGTGTTAAAACACATAAATACAATATTTTTTATATTTTGTGAAATGAACAAAAATTTGAAGATTTTTATTCATCACATGTTTGAGAAATGGTTGTTTATATATCAAAAAACATTTTACTGATAATTCCCAAACATATATCATCAAAAACTTATATAAAATAATAATACAAAAATTTACATTTATATGCCTCATAGGAATTAATACGATATTTGTCTCTAAAAAGAGTTTCCAAAAAGTAATCGATTGACAAGTATAATGAGTTGAATGTCTAAAATTTTATAAAATAATTTTAATGGATATTTTTTCTTTATGTGGCACAATGCTTGTTGTGACACATAAAGAAAAAATGTTGCTCCACCAAAATCACAGCTGACAACAATACACCTAGATTCTGTAACTTCCAAGACTTCCTGATAGCTGCATATACATTTCTCTATATATGTGATAATTTATATATTTATAAATTCAACTGATACTAGATGTTTCAGCAATGCGATGCCCTTTTGGAATCAAAAGCCGAAAGTAATATAAACAAAAATTATGTTTATTAGTTTTTACACAATATTTGTAGACTTTGAAAGATTAACTTATAAATATTTAAGAATATATATTTGTTGCATTGCTTTAGACCAGGGGTTCCCAACCTTTTTGTATCCTAGAACACATTTTACAATATCGGTAGGGCGGCGGGCACCACCTGACTCGTCAAAGATTCCTTTTTTGCCACTTACAGAAGCTATAATCGGAAAAAAATCGGCGATCTCGGCCGATTTCAGTTGTAGCTTCGGTTCGGACAACTTCGAGAGAGTGTAGTAGAGGCTTAACAAATAATTAAAAATAATTTAAATTTTTAATTAGTGTTTGTGAAAAAAATTCTATTGTGGTCGAATAGTGGCGGGCACACACAAATCGGTCCGCGGGCACGGGGTTGGGAACCCCTGCTTTAGACTCTGTTTTTTAGTATTGCCATTAAAAATCCTCACATTCATTAAGAAGGTTAAAATATTTATGTGGTAATCATAGAAATGTATTAGTGAAGATTTTAGTCTTCCCTAAAATTATTTTTTCGAAGTTCGAACTAAAGTTTTTGATCTTAAAATTTAATTTAATTTAAATGGTTTTGTACATTTAATAAAAAAAGCACACGCGCCTGGTTTTTGCTATAATATTTGAGACATAAATTTTAGATCGAGGGAAAGTTAAGAGAAATGTCTTTAATTTTGATTTTAATTCAGCAAATCGTATAATTTTGACTATAAATAATACGAAAATATTAGAAACCTCCTTCGAAAAATTAAGTTTTATTAATTTTATTTCGTTAACCAGTGGCATTAAATCGATCTGAACTCTTTTCTTACATCGCTTCTGTGTTATAACCAGGGCTGTGGAGTCGGAGTCGGAGTTGGAGTCGTGGAGTCGTGGTGTTTTGGCCGGAGTTGGAGTCGGAGTCGGAGTCGTGAAAAATGAGCGACTCCGAGCATTTTTTAAATTATGAAATTTATGAATTTTTAATTGCGTAATTATGAATGTGTATAGCGTATGAATATTAAACGTGTAGCAAAACACCAAAAATACCTGATAAAACTAAACTTTTTTGAGTCGGAGTCGAAGTTGGAGTCGGAGTCGGAGTGGAGTCGTGTTGTTGGTAAATATCGGAATCGGAGTCGAAGTCGGAGTCGTGTTTTTTTTTAACGACTCCACAGCCCTGGTTATAACATTTGAATTCAAAGTACTAAAAAGCCCACGTCAGACAATTCTGTAGGAGAAAAAATATGTTCATTAAAATTACTATTTTAACTAATGGAATCAATAAAAATGAGATACTATTAAATTTGGAAATACTTTTATGTAAACAATATGATAATGAGTGGCTCTTCATTATCATAAATTTTCTATAGAGACAAATATAAACTTGAATATAAAAAAATATCTAAAAAATTCAAATTAAAAAATGTGTTTTCACGTTATATTTCTGATAAATTCTATATATTTTTTTAAAACAACAGTTTTTATTTACTTCAATATAATAAAAATAGCCCAATAAAATAATATTTAATCAATCTAAGTTGGTGGTCGTTCGTTTTTCGTTTGTGTGGCCATATAAACGAACGAAAAGAAAAAAAAATTTGGCGCGGCGAGATAAGGGGTGACTCATACATGGAAATTTCGATATTATTAATTACTATTTTAATTGTGATTGCTTATATATTAGATATTGCAGTTAAAATAATTAATAAAAAGTCATTCATTGATAAATAAATTTAGTTCTATACAATTCCAGATATATTTCATGTCTATATTAGATTCTATATAACAAAATTCAAGCCTTTATATACATTTTATCAAAGATTTAAAAATGTGATGCAGCCCTGAATTTGCATGCTATATAAAAACGAGTTTCAAGCCGTGACGCCCTCTCCACATTCGTTTTACATTAGTAGCATTATCAAGACGTTCGCTTGCCATTAAGCCTTAAGTCATTAAACACAACACTGTTGTTTGTAAGCATCACACGTCCATTGAGTTTTTCTGTTTGCATAAAATAATCCTTAATTAACCTATTGTTATTATGAATTTTAGTCAAGATGTTCTCGAGATGTGTCATATTTCTTATGTTGTTATTCAGAAGTGGATTCGCGCAAATTTATCAAGGAGACAATACTTTATACGGTATAAATATAATACAATTAAAAATTGTTTACAGCGAATATAACGATTTTAAATTATTACAAAATCAATATTATTGTTAGGCCATCTAAACCGGTTTTTACATTGTATAGTAAACAATTTATTATAATTATATTCGCTGTGACCGTCCATTATGCATTTTATTAAAATGTGTTATTATCTACAGAAGGTGAACGATGCTTCATCGGTGATAATCTGACTGGGCAATGTAAATATATTAGTCAATGTCCATCAGCAATACGCCAATTAGTAGAGTTAAATCTGAGACCACAAAGTTGCAGTTATGAAGGTACAGAATAATTAATTCATATGACAAATTCACGATATATTAATGTACATTTTTTTATAGGTTTTATGCCAGTTGTGTGCTGTCCAACCAATAAGCCTCCTAGTAATTTAGGTATGTTATATTTTATTACTACCGTAACCGTTAAAATCAGTGAAAAGCTAACCTAATGTGTATCAAAACGTATATGTAAAAGTAAGATAACTCAACAGCTAAGGTAAACTAACAATATAAATAATGAGAAGATTAGATAATAGATCTCCCGCCCGTTGTACTGTTACAAATCTGAAACTTTCACTAAAACAGTGACAAAATCTGATGCGTAAATACAAGTAAACGTTATACATACGAATATTGAAAAGGCCTTCGACAAGGTTTGTCATGGGTTATTAGTATATAAAAGTTGTCGGACCTCCGTTGTTTAAAATTATTTAACTCGATTATAGTGATCGAAGAGTTTGCCAGAAAAACTGCCAAACGCGCTGACTCTGGCGCGATATGTTTTATATGATAAAAATTATTGTATTTTTAAAAAAAAAAGTACTGTGACCGGGAAGTAATTAATTTTCAGACATGTACATAGCAGGCGCGTACGGTGAGATACTTCTTCTTTCGCTCGCTCGCGTGTCAAGTAACGAGAGTGAGTGAGAGATAAGGGCGTGCGTTCCTGTACATTTTTTGGTGTATAGTTAATATTAAAAAATCGTTTTAAAATATGTTTTTAAACATTGTGCTCGAATTAATGTTTTTATATGGTTATTTAATTCATATATAGCGTAATATACATATTTTTATTTCTTTCAGAGGGACAGCTCTGCAAAGCGCAAAGTGGTGGTTCAGGTTCTTGCAGAACTATATATCAATGTCGAGATGCAGTCAAAGAATCGTGGAATACTGCAATTATTCCACCAATTTGCGGCTATGATGGTAAAAATTTACTTATTATTTATGAGGGTTATAAAAGCATAGATGATAAAAAAAAGTGTTTTCATCGGAAATATATTGACGTCATATGCAAGCATTTCCTCTTTTAGTGAATTGGTAAAACCGGGAAAATTATGTATGCTTTAATTATACTAAGAATTGGGGTTAAGCGTTTAAAAATGATTAATGATTTTAGATACATATGAATACACATTTCTATACAAATAAAATGCTTCAGAAGCGAGACGCTTATGACATCAACACTATTTTGATCACAATTCTCTTAAAAAATATTGAGAAGCATTGCTTTTGTATGAGAGCAATATTTTATTTTATTTTAAAATTACTAAAAGTCTAAATAAACATTCTAGTTTCATTATTATTAAAATTTCAAAGATAAAAATATTAAAAATCTCTAGATAGATTCACACTGAAAGGTCAAAGCTTCACAGAAAAAATTGATTAAGTAGTTTTTGTGTCATTGCAGACACAAATCTCACTAAATTTTATCCCAAAAAATATGAAATTGGTACATTCGGCCATATAATTTGTGCAATAATGAATACACATATATGTATATACATATTTCAGTCCTTTGTAGTCTTAAAGGTTTGAATCTTATCTGACGGCCGAAATAGAAAACGACTGCTTTTTTAGGTTTGGTCGATTTTATGAAGCTCCGCCAAGTACGGTTTGACTAAATTCTCTTTTATTCCAAGTTGGAAGCGAAGTGTTTGAAGAAAGCTCCTATAATGTATACCGTTTACATATTTATTTCATTCCACGCTAACAAAAAAAAACTAAAAAGTCTAAGGGATAGATAAAACAATTAGTATTATAAGCTTTCAGCTAATCCATGTGACTTATTTCGTCGCAACAATTGAGTGG
This sequence comes from Plectrocnemia conspersa, assembly GCF_051122295.1. NCBI lineage: Eukaryota > Metazoa > Arthropoda > Insecta > Trichoptera > Polycentropodidae > Plectrocnemia > Plectrocnemia conspersa. Next base: position 4,460,277 of record NW_028277176.1, on the reverse strand, counting down.
TCATTACTGTCATTAGCTTGATATTATTAGCAACTACGCCCTTTACTTGTTCGATATTTCGATTCAGTATATTGAACAGACCTAGGCTAAGCCTGACCTCCTACCTGGGCTGTCATGAGTGGCAACCGCGGTCACGCAAACCGACGTAAAATTATTAATGGTCTCCAGAAATCACTGATAAATTTAAGAAAACGATTTTGCGATATAAGGGGTGTAGAATGGGGAGAGAAGTACCGATAAGTCGCGCTCCGCGTAGCATATAAGCACTATTATATAGCGAACAAAAAGAGGTGCCAGATAAACAATTCTTTCTATAAGAGAACATCCATTCAAGAACTTATCAAGAAAAAATAAAAATATATACCATTTGCTTTGCTGCTACCAAGTCGCACCAACCTACTTATAGCGTGCCTTCTCCCTGAAGTGGCGTTTGAGCCAAATATTACTCCATTTATGTACATGACTATCTCAATATGATACAAATAGATAATAAATTATTATTTTCTATTAGTATTCATTGGCTACTTGTTCAAGTAACCGGATTGAAGAAAACGTTTAAAAACTAAAATGCTTGAACTGATATTATTTTAATATGTTTTTTAGGTTCCTCCGTCTTTATATGCTGTCCAGACAAATACGGTGATAGAGTGCAACAATCGTCCAATCAAATCCAAAAAAGAATAAGTGAAAAGAGTAAAAATTAATATATTTATTTTCACATCATTGTATATATTCATAAATAAAATAAATTGTATAGTAGAAAAACCATTTTATTTTATATTTATATGTATATATATAATATACACATAATTATATATTTTTGGCACAATAGAATGTATGGAGTACAAGATATGTGAAGCCGTTGTCAAGTTGCAGGTTGAAGGTGGCGTAAATTCTGATCTTGACGAATTTCCTCATATGGTATTTTTATTTAAACAAAATCCTATGTTGAATCATTTATAATGTTTATAAATTGATCAGGCAGCAATCGGTTGGCCATTGGTTGACGGCGATGATTTCGCATGGAATTGCGGAGGCTCGCTCATCAGCGAAGATTATGTTTTGACGGCAGCACATTGCACTCTTATATCAGACGATACTACATTAAAAAGGTATATATTAAACTTATCAATTGTATATACTCTTTGCATCAGTAAAAAGCCATATAAGCTGCAAATGAAAAGCATTTATCATTTTATTATGCTTTTTACATATATTAAATTTTATGAAAAATCATGAAAAAGTATTTTAAAATAATTTGGACATGTTATTATTATTATATAAACCCATGTGTATGTCTGAGAATAGAACTACCTTTACTGGACATATTTTGAAAGAACTAAAATAGAAAACAATCAATATAGCAACTAATGATGTCAAACATTATTAAGTAATGACCAATCACATGATCAAAACATTGTCTCTGACTTTTTGTTTTTATTTGTCTAGGTATACTATAACTTTTGTTTAGATAAATCTTCATTTAGAGTAACACACAATGAGTAATATATCTGAATGTTATATAGTAAAGAATGTATTATTTTAAAACTGATTCTAAATGACAAATGTGTATGTATATATTTTTAATTTGCAGTGAACAGCCAACGATGGTTAGACTTGGAGAATTGAACATCAAAAGCGACGATGACAATGCCAATCCCATAAACATAGAAATTAACTACATCATCTTACATCCAGATTATAAAGCACCGAATAAATATAACGATATTGCTTTAATTGAACTAGCAGAATCTGTGACGTTGTATATTTTTAATATTAGTATTATGATTATTATCGGGTATAATATATTAATATTGTTTGATACACAGATTTAGTAATGGCATAAGACCAATTTGTTTATGGCAATATGATGAGATCCCTTCTAATTCAGCTCAAGCTATAGGATGGGGAAAAATTGGCCGTTGTAAGTTTTAACATTTATTAATCTTACTACGACCTATACATTACTTTTAAGTAGTTTATTTTAATTATATACATAAATAATATATATATATATACCAAAACAGTATTGACAGCTGTTGTCCAATAACAAGAAATACAAAACAAGTTATATAACAAACTGCCCTGCATTCTAGCATTCTAGCCTACGGGCTAGAATGACGTCAGACTTTTAGACTAACAGTTAATTGATAATAAAACAGATTTCATTCATTATTTCATATGTGAGTACTACTTACATTTGAAGATAAACACATGTGCATTGAAACTATTATCATTTTTAATATATTTTAAGCTTTCAACACACTTTTGTGAAAAAGATACATGCTGATATTAGATGCAAAGACATAATATATCCAAGGATATATTTATTAAGATATGAATGCCTTTAAGAGCTTGAAAAGCTTGGCAATAAGTATTACTGATAATTATTTAAAAAACACATTAAAAAATTTGAGTTTGCTAGATGTTACACAAAGTAGTTAAAGATTTTTTTTGATTTCCCAAAAACATGTGTGATGTAGAGAAGTACATTTATATTTAAGTCCCAAACATATATCCTCTTGCAGTCGCACCAAATTGAACAATCAGTAATTCATAACGGCTATGCATCAAAATCATCTAAGTCGTTATCATAATATCACTACAATACTTTAAAATCATCCAAGATCACCTTGCTTCATTCCAATCTGTGCAGCACTAGTTGCTGAGCCGAACAATTAGAGCTTTGTCTGTCCAAACTTCATCCAACCAAGGCAGTCGCAGGCTTACTAAAAATTAACCACTTTGCAGGCTTTAAGTAGTCCATACGGAATAAAGCCTTCGTTTTTTATATATATTTGACAGTGATAGTCCATCTATTAAACTAATATAAATTGATATGGCCAAATATCATCCTCGTAGAACGATCATAAAAATCTAACTCGATTCTTTACCGCTTATTTTTAAATGTCAATTAATATTTTTTTATTTATTAAAGTGGCTAAATCATCAGACATCCTCCAAAAGGTTGATCTACAAATTTTCGATAATGAATCTTGCAAAAATGTATATCGCACCAATAGGCAGTTGAAAAATGGCATTGTCGACGAACAATTGTGTGCTGGAGATGAAAACGGTGGTAAAGATACGTGTCAGGTATGATGCAAACATTAGTATTTATATGTGTTTGTTAGAATATGGATAGCTTAGTTTGGAAGTGTTTCAGGGCGATAGTGGCGGACCGTTACAAATTGCCGATAAGCAATATTCGTGCTCCTACCACTTGATCGGTTTAACTTCGTTCGGCATTGGATGTGGTGGGAAAAACACACCTGCAGTTTATACCAGAATCAGTTCCTATATCGACTGGATTGAAAATGAAGTTTGGGAGGAATGAATAAATAAATAAGATCCTAAATAATATACAAAATAAGATATTAATAAAGTAGTACTCTGAATCAAAATATTTCTTAGTACTAGAAAATAGCAAAAATATGACGATAATTTTTAGTTGTGTTTTTAAGTACGATTATAATTCCACCTTTTCCACCTTTTCTGTCTATCTGTGACGCCTCAAGTAATTTTTAAAGAAGAGAGAATGCGTTCGCTTGCAACTTTTTGATTTTAATTAGTGTATCTGGTAAATATCGTTTATAATAAACATACAAAAAAACAGCTGTGCAGAATATTTTTATGATTACAATTTTACCACCAACTGATACAAATAATTGCACTTTAGTTTAAATAGTATGCACTTGGTACATGGTATGTATTATACAACCTTCACTTTAATTTAATAATTTGCTCTTTGTACAACCTAAACTTAATTTTAATACTTTTTTTTTTAAGTTTGGTTAATTCGCTTATATTAGGTTTTGGTTTGAACAGCAAATGGACGTTTCGCAACTTTCAACAGATGTAAATGTAACGGTGGAAAGTATCCGTTTTATAGTGGAAAGTAAATAATACAAGTAATAATATTTGTTCTCGTTTAATTATACTGCAATTAATTATCACTCTAAAAAATATACGTTATGTTCAACGTGTTGAATTATTTTTGAAAAGTGAATAAATGCAGTATTTTTTTATAGAGAAAGTTGTGAGCTGGTTCGTTTTTAGAATGAGCTACTATAGTTTATGATAAGATTGGTAAAGTTAATTGTATTAAACTAATAATTAATGATAGAGTTTTATTTTATGAAAAATATAACTTAATTTATCAAAATAATAATTTTAATAAAATAAACTCACGATTCAGTTGAGCCGATCTTCCCGCAGTGGTGCACAAAATTAAGAAGAACACAACTTATTTTATAGGGGAGAATGCAAAACCTCAGAGGTTGTCAAATTTCCAACGAATTTCCGAACGGCCGAAGATTACCCACGGAGAGAAAAAACCGTCACGCCAGTGTTACCTTAGTGCCACAAATTTTGGCCATAACAAAATATATATTCAAATATAAATACTACTACATTTTTCAATATTTAATGGCCAATGAAAATATTATATATATTTTTATTTAGTCACATTAAGGAGCTCTAAACTTCACAGTTTGCTCACTACTGGCTACCCTTCAAACACATCAACAAACATACTAAGGAAATATAAATTAAAAATACATCACGCATAACTTGTAGAATAAAATTAAAACCACTTTGCTAAATCTAAAATGTGCTGCCTGGAGCAAAACGCCCCAATGTAGCTACGCTAGTGTTTGGTATAATCAGTAATACGATTAATATATTTCATCTCTGATCAAAATTATTTTTCATAGTAGAAGAACGGATCGAGGTGTTGAACAATACTTCCTTAATTTATTTTTAAAAATACCTGATTTTTTGCATTTTGCAAATTAGCACATTAGATTTTTGAGTTACTTTTAAATAATTTTCCATTTTTATATTACTATAGCTAATTTTTTTTGGTACACAAGTTTTGTGCTGTCATTACAGTACTCTTGGCAACACTCAAGTAGTTGACAGATGTCAAATGATTAACTGACAATTTTAGTCAGAAACCTTCAAAGTAATGCGCTAAAACTGTAAAATGACTACATTTAACAAATTTTAAAACGTAAGGAATAAATTTGTTAAACAGAGAAATAATATATGTAACTCTAACGTATAAAACTGCAAAATTTTACTACTACAAGCATCGTGTTGAGATCAAAATAAATCATGCCTTTCTATTTTCGCTGAATTTTACTCGAATTATTATTCTATGTCACACGTGTAAATTATTTTCAGAATATATAATACTGTAATAAATATATTAGTAAAAATTGTATAAAAAATCAAATCTTAGAAAATAGCAAGAAATACCTAAATGGAAAGTTGTATAAATTTAATTTAAGGACTGAATAGCGTAGTCCGTAACGTCTCAGCCCCAGCAGCGGCACTCGAATTTATATTTATAAAAAATGCAACATTAATAAAATAAATACCGGCCCCAGCTGCAGTGACATCTATTGATTATAAATTATATTATACATAATAATTTAAAAGTAGTAACATAGATGTCACCGATACCCAGACTTCCAGTCTGGTAGTTAATACTTACTTATAGATATTCATTACATATTTATTGCCTTACTAACTTGGTACAGACTTACCAAGTTGTAACGCATTGGACTTACGCCTGTCAAGTTACAACGAAAGATGTAATAAAAAATAAGGTAACCAGACGTCCTCCTTAAAGAAAAATGTCCGAGGTGACATTTTTTTCAGTCCTGCAGCATTCCTAAGTGAACAAAAATTTCCAAGATTTATCCTTCTTAAACAAAAAATTCCATGATGGTCTAAAGAAAAATTTCCGAAGTAAGCCTTTTTCAGCTCCCGCAGCAATCTGTCCTTTATCCTCCTCAAATAAAAACTTTTGGAATTACCTTTTTACTTTTAGTATTCTTTGATATTTTCAGAATAGTGAAAATGGAATAGTAGTGCAAAGAGAAACTAACTAATATAAATATATAAAAAAATATACCAAGAAACATTTTTAATGTTATAGTTGTTGACTGTCTTAATTTTTATATATTTGTAAACTTTTTGTATAAACTGATAAATATATTACCATTTTCACTACATGATACAGCATTTCATTATTCCCTTACACCAAAACTATTCTAAATACCAACCACAGATACATTTTAACTTACTGAGTCCATACCAACGCTGAAAATAATAACAGTTCATAAATATTTATAAATACAAAAATACTTTTTAAATTCAATTATATATAATAAATAAATTATACTTTTTTATACATAAAATTAAATCACGATATAATAATATATCATATAATAATCACAATGTAAATCAATTACATAATCACATTAATATCTAACTGGTATACCAAAGGAATTTCCCGTTTCATAGATAATATTTTTTAGTGTGGTTTTACTAAAGCGATTGTATATAAAACGATACACAGGTTTATCAATTACTAATTCAGTACATAGTTGGCATTCGAGACAAACGTTCGCACTGTAAATGTAATAACTTTGAATGGTTCCGTGATCATTGTTCACATTAAGATTGCTCATTATTGATCACTAAGTAACTTGCTCACACGAAAATTGGTCACAAATCGATCGCTCACAAGGCGATTGCTCATACAGAACATCGTTCACGCGGTTTAAGAAAAGGTAAGTTTTTTAAGGAAAGTTATTTAATTTCAATATTAACAGGACACAGAATGAAAAAAAATCAAATTGTAAAGATATATTAAATTAATTTAAAATAAAATACATATTTAATTATTGCAATGTATTTAGTTATTATACAGAAAATGTTTATTTTTTGATCACACCTCGTACTTATATTCTAAAAATAAGTATTTATACGACAAAATGAAAATAATACACGTTCAATTGAAGGCTCGATGTACTTGTAAACATGAACAAATATTTTCAGCAAATTGATATTTTTTTATGTATTTAAAATTAGCAAAATTCCTCAGCCCGTCATGAATTTCTCAATAATTTGTACGCAATGAACGTGTATTGAAATTGAATAACTTTCCTTAAAAAACCTACATTTCCTTAAGCCGTGTGAGTGATTTTACGTGTAACCAATTTTTGTGTGAACGGGTTGCTTTGTGACCAATGTTTGTGTGCGCGATAATCCGCGTGAGTAATATTCCTGTGACCAGTTGTCATGTGAGCAATTGTCCATTCACCATTTTTAACATATAATTTATTTATATAAAATAGTATTTGTGATATTGTGAGAAAATTATATTAAATTTAAAGAATATGAAGCTACAGAGTACTTTGATTTTTATGTTCATCTTTATAAACACAATAACAGCACAAACAAATCCTAATGAAAATTTATATGGTATGAATACATAGGTATGTATGTATATATTTTCATAAAACATAAAATGAAACCCAAATTGTATTCTATTAAAGAGGGTGACAGTTGTACTGTAGATAGTTCAACGCAAGGTGTTTGCAAAAACATTATTCAATGTCCAATTGTACAACAACAGTTACCAATGAAAATAAGACCTGCATTATGTGGATTTGAAGGTGAAATGTAAAAAATATATCTATTATAAAATTTTTAATAATTATTAATATTCACATTGAATATTTTTTTGAAGGCTTTACACCGATCGTATGTTGTCCCAAAACAAAGTCAAATCTATTAAACGTGACGAGAAGCACAAGAGTTGTCGGAGAATTAGCCAGCGAAAGTATGGTATTTTTTTATTATATATACAAAGTATAAACATAAGTTAATAATGTATTAAGCATACACTTAACTTATGTTCATACTTAATTATTTATTATATTTTGCATATTGTTATTTTTAACTTCAATATCAGAGTAAAGCTGTACAAAATTCAGCAGTTCAGGTTTAAGGCCTAGACTGGATATCAGCTGTATCTCTTATGGTGTTTTATGCTTTTGTAGTAACTGGTTTCTTAACCTGGACTAAGTACGTTTTAATTGTTTTTTTTTTGCCCAATTAGTTTATGGTTTTTTTTTGGTTTTAATGTCGAATGGTATGATTTTATTAATTTTTTATATAATACACATATTTATGGCATAAGTTTATTTGTACACAAATATACTTAAGTAATTTAGATGTAAGTATTGGTCGGTAGTGTCGAATACAGAATAGTCTTAGTTGATCCAAAAAGATGTAGCAGGGAGTCAAGTCCAAAATACAATAGTCCTTGAATATCTGGAGTCTCGCGAAATGCATAAGCGTATGTTGAAGTGAGTGTTTCTCTTCCTCTCTGTGTCTCTTCACTCTCCACTCTATGTTGTCTAGTGTGTCAAGTATCTCAATATGATTACGGTGCTCTTTACATATTTAATGTTTATGTTTCTTCCTGGTCACTAATATAACAATGATAAATTGCTACTCTCATTCCAACCATTTATGAGGGGGTCAAACAATCTTCAATATGCTTTGATTTGTGCTTTTTACAAATCCTTGTACAATATTTATAAATGTTCTGAACTGTAGCTTATCTTATGATGGTGCCTAGAAGATTAATTAGAAAGTGTGATTTATGGAGCATGGATTAGACTCCTACAAACTTAACATAATTGCAAACTATCAAAAGTTTTAATTGGAATATACTCATAATATATTATATAAAACCAATAATAATTACTATTATATATTTAAATAGATTACTAATATCATAATTTTCTTTAAGATTGCAAATCGAAGTATTCAGTATGTATATTGGCTGCTTATGGTGGCACAAATACTATCATCGGCCAATTTAAAAGCATGGTATTGAAAATAACAATTTATTAACATTGCATTGATATTGAATCTAATAAGCATTTATATATCAGACAGCAATCGGATGGCCTTTCGTGAACGGTTCTGGCTATGCTTGGAACTGTGGAGGTTCGCTCATTAGTGAAGACTATGTTCTAACTGCGGGTCACTGCACGTCGACATCGGATGCAAGATTGAGAACGTTAGTAATTGTATATAATATAAATTTGATTATAAAATATATAAATCTGTCTTTAGACATAAGTTTCCTCGGTGAAATCTTCGAAATTTTGAAGACGTTCCAGATTATTCTGAAATATTTAATTCCAGTAGTGCTTACAAAGTTCAGTGTAATGATTTATACTGAAATGGTGCTGATGGTTAAAACTGTTTAACTTTATATTGTAGAATAAATTTATTTCTACATTCTATATTAAATAAGTTATGCATCTTACGCTTATCTCAAAGATAAGCATTTTATCTAAATTAGTTAAATCCAGAATAAGATTTGAAACAAAATTAATATATATTTAAGAATTGGTTTATATATAAAATTGAATAAAATACATTTTATTATAAAGAGATACTTTAATAATCCCATTTTTTATAGAAATAAGTTTAATAGTTAACAACAAATATTTGTTTGATTTTTACAGTGATTATCCAACTATAGTTAGGATGGGCAATGTCAATTTAAAGGAGAATTCACCTTTCGAACTAGATGTAGCTATCGTCAAAATAATATTGCATCCGCAATATAAGGCTCCAAGCAAATACAACGATATTGCATTACTCAAACTAGCTAAACAAATTGAGTAAGTTTTATATAATTTATTTAAAATTAAATAGACAGGTCTCATATGTACAAAAAGCTTTAGCCAAATATACACATTGGCGTGAAAATCTTAATATTACTTTATTAAGTCATGAAGGTGGGCGGGTACTAACCACAAAAACAAGGGCTTAGCGAGATATAGATTGCTATCTGGCAAAAAATGGCTATAGTTAAAAGCATCCATCATTATGCAAGTGCAACGGCTTTAAAACCTTTTATTTAAAAGTCAACGGAGCATACCAATCTGAGTATGCCCTTAAATTTTTGTAATTGGCTGTTACATCAAAAGGTGATGAAAACAAAATCTCCTTGACGGGGCCATTTCTAAATATAGGTATGCAAACAACCATCGAGCACTTCTCCTGACACTCGTCATTAGGACTTTCAAGACATCAGAGACAATCAACTTGGGCTCAGTGAGTTTGTACAAACTATGATAAAGGGCCTTCTCTTTCTGACCTAACCATCAAAGATCGTAGAAGCCACAGGCTCTCTCTTCACATCCCCGGATCCAGCTTGACGTCCAGAATTCACAGTTAAGCCAGCTTCAGAGACCACTGGATCCTTCGAATGCAAAAATGAAGGGAACTACACATATTAATAACGCATACAAACTGTACCTGAACAATCTCAATATTGTTGAACAAAAAACAAATTAAAACGAATAACTTTGTCTTAAAATAAAAATAAACATAGGGTATTGAACTTTTTGATTAAGAGGGAGTATTTGGTTACTAGGAGATTTTACATATCGATTTTAGAATGTTTTTATTTTGTTAATGTATAGAGAGAACCTTCACTTCTCTCAAAAATGATTCCTAGATCTTTATTGAAAGTTACCCTAGCTAGAACGTTCTATATTGTCATGTTAAGTACCAGCAATATTACATATAGATAGTATTAAGATTAGCAGATAGATGACAGTACAAATCAACTATACAACATGAAAATACATCAGTGGCTTAAAATGGCAGCTGTACTTACAACATGAACCAAAGTGTACTGCACTATGTCATTCGGCTTTTATATAATGAAGGGTTGAACTACGTTGAAATTCATAGATAAATTAAGGTTTATAGTGATACATGTGCTGAATACACACCATAGAGTCCATTGAAACAGTTCAAGGCATCGTAAAATCGGTTGGAGATGACTAATTGATTACTATATTGTCCATTAGTTCTTCAGTTCTACATAGTTTCTGCAATATTTGTAGCACAACCGAATTTTTAAATAATTTGAAGACATTTAAGTTTTTTATTTGAATAACCTCTGTATATATTTATAGCATATTATCATATTAATTAAGGTGACCAGACGTCCTCCTTTGAAGAGGATTGTCCTCCTCTTTTTGTCATTTTTTGTACTCCTTGGTTTATTTTTTGTTCCCGCAGCAATCTGTCCTCTTTTATCCTCCTAGAACAAATATTTACAAAATTAACTTTTGTAGCTCCCGCAACAATAATGACCTTTTTATTTTTAGTATCATCCTTAAATTTTTTCAAAATCTGGTCACCTTATATTATGTACAAAATATTTTTTTACTAAATAAATTATATGTTCCAGTATTGGTATTGCTCATAAACCGGCATGTTTAATGCAAACGAACGATTTTAACAATTTAGAATTGAATGCTTTGGGATGGGGTAAAACAGGATTTTGTAATTTTTTTAGTTAGATATTGATACATATCATATATTTACAAAATACACATAAACATAATGTTTTACAGCTGAATCTTCTGATATTCTCCAAGAAGTTACTTTAACAATAGTCGATAAACAAACCTGCAATGCAGGATATAGGAATCGAAGAAATTTACCTAATGGAATTATCGATTCACAAATTTGTGCCGGAGCTAACGGCACTCAAGACACGTGTCAGGTAATATATAATTAATTCACAAAAATCTTCTTATTTGATGTTATTATTTAAATAATATGTGACGTATTTAAATTTCATTTCAGGGTGACAGTGGAGGTCCGTTACTTTTTAATGATGGTTGCAGTGAGCATATTATTGGTGTGACTTCTTTCGGTATCGGATGTGGTAGAGTAAGAGTTCCTGGTGTATATACAAGAGTTAGTTCGTATATTGATTGGATTGAGAGAATCGTTTGGGCGTAATTTAAGTTGAATAAATCTTAAATAAAGTTACATGTAGTGTTGAATATACCTTAATATGTAAAAATATTTTAAATAATTAGTATGATATTGTTGAAAATCTATTGTAATTGAATACATGATAATAAAATGAAAATTTTCGGATTAAAGTATTTTCAACATCATTTTCATTTAAAAAATTTAATAGTAGTATGTATAATCTAATAACGTATTACTTGCGATAAACATATATTTGGTTTTACACATTATCGCCTACTCAGTCACGATCAGATCATTACAGTAAATCAACTGTTGACAAGTCACGAGTCATGAAGATGGGGACAAATTGCCCACTCGTAATACATTATGGTTATTGAGGGTAACTAATAATACATTATTAGACTAACTAGAGTGTACAAGAGCTTATAAAATATATAACCTTCGAAATCATAATATTTCATATAATACTAACACGAACAACCAACGAGCATTTGAGCATCCAACGCCAAGTATTCAAAAGCTGATTTTCGTCTAATACTAATCACACAAATTAATCGAACAAATACTTGTCCTGGCCTTCGTGTCACGGATGCTTATTTTAATTTTAAGAAAAAGTGGTTTGTTAATATTTGCTTTTTGTGCAGCAACTGAGATCCTTCACGTACAGTTTGTATATGTTAGCTACACGTGAAGTTTTAATTTTGTGTCTGCGTCCAAAATATCCAGTGGTCTACGGAGTGTGTTAACTCTGGATTCTGGATACAAAGAAAGAAGCGGCTGCTTCTTCGTCTTCTCTGTATCAGTGGTAGTCCTTTGTTGAATTCGAGTTTAAACAAACTCAACAAGTCCAAGCTGGAGAACTCTTTGAAGTGTCAAGTAAATATTCAGACGCTTAGACAGTGGAAGTGATCTTTGATTACACGCGTATTTATATTAATAGATCTCCCAGAAGGAGAAATCGTTTTCGCCCACTTTCGGTGCAAGGACCAATTACAAAGGCTTACAAAAGTTTTTTTAATATTAATGAACATATTAAATTAAAATATTTAAAATTAATAAATTATATTTTACTAAAAGCTTCCTTATACATAAACATGTGTGTATATAAAACGTGAAACAATAATAACCACAATTCTAATTAATTAAGTCATTGCACAAAATATAGAATGATTAACTCTATGAATTTCCCGTTTTATAGAAAATGTTGTTATGCCGTGGTCTTACTAAAGCGATGCATAATAAATTGTACAGGTTTTTTGATTACATGTTCAGTTCATAGTTTGCTTTCGAGACGATTGTTCCTATCGTAATAATATCTTTTAACGAATAATTTATTTATGTAAAAAGTAAATCGGAATATATTTTGAGAAAAGTATATTATATTTTAAGAACATGCATCAACAAAGAGCTTTGATTTTTATGTTTATCTTTATAAACACAGTAGCTGCACAAATAAATCCAAATAAAAATTTATATGGTATGAATATATTTACATATATGTAAGCATATGTATTATATTTTCATAGAACATTTGACATTAAAATTGTATTCTATTAAAGAGGGTGACATTTGTAACGTGAATAGTTCAACGAAAGGTGTTTGCAAAAACATTAATCAATGTCCAATTGTACAACAACAGTTAACAAAAAATAAAATAAGACCTACATTATGTGGATTTGAAGGTGAAATATAAAAATTATATAATAAAATTTTAAATAATTATTAATACCTGTATTGAATATTTTATGTAGGCTTAACACCAATCGTTTGCTGTCCCAAAACAATGTCGAAATTATTGAACGACACGAGAAAAAAAACTGTCATCGGAGAATTGGCCAAAAAAAGTACAGTATTTTTTATTATAGATCTGTATGTATAATTATAATACATAATATGAACTCAAGTTGAATGTATTAAAAATATATTTCATATGTCACAAATTTAAAATTAATAATTATATGTAGCATAAAGTAATTTTTACCACTGTTACTTTATCGCTATGACGTAGTGTGTACTGATTAAGAATGATTCGAAATAAGATACAATTTGAGATGCAAAAATGTTAATGATAAGCCAATAAAGGAAGCATCGTTGAATAGCTGTAGCTGGGCGTTTCATCTCACATCAACAAGACTGCTATATAGAGGTGCATCGTGTACACAGTTTGCGTTAACATCGGGGATTTGCTGTGCTCCATCCGTGTCGAAAATTTTATTGACGACGGTGGTAGGACTCGTTTGATGTCGTTGGCGTATCAAAGAGCAACATCTCTGGTGCCCTGCATTGATGGTGGAAAGTCAATGTCAGAAGCGCTACTTCGTCGATTGTATTTTGTAGCTGTGAGAAGTTCAGCTTGTAATGTTTAATGCCAGGTCTTCATCGTGTACGCTCGGAGTAAGATTATGATGTTATGTGTTTATATTATATATGTGTGTATATATATATTTTAAATTATTTATGCAGTAATATGACTATTACCCTGTTTTTATTTTAAGATTGCAAAAAATATTCAGAAATACCACCAGAACCGTATTTTTCTGGTAGAGATGCACTCTTGGGCGAATTTCCAAGCATGGTACTATTAAAATATTTTACTAATATATTGCTTTATTTCAAATTTAATAAGCGTTTTACATTAGGCAGCAATCGGATGGCCTTTAGTGAATGGAACTGGCTACGCTTGGTACTGTGGAGGCTCTCTCATTAGTGAAAATTATGTTTTAACTGCAGCTCATTGTACATTTGCATCATCCGGTGAACTAAGTAGGTTAGTACTTTTCTCTGGTTTTCAGGGCTGTGGAGTCGTTAAAAAAAAACACGACTCCGACTCCGATTCCGATTTTTACCAATAACACGACTCCACTCCGACTCCGACTCCAACTCCGACTCCGACTCAAAAAAGTTTAATATTATCAGGTATTTTTGTTGTTCTTCTACACGTTTTATATGCATACGCTATACACATTCATTATTACGCATTTAAAATTTCATAATATAAAAAAATGCATTATATATAAAAAATGGTCGGGGTCGCTCATTTTTCACGACTCCGACTCCGACTCCAACTCCGGCCAAAACACCACGACTCCACGACTCCAACTCCGACTCCGACTCCGACTCCACAGCCCTGAATATTTTCGTAATTTTTTCTCGGTTTTTACCGATAATAATTTATTTAACCAATTAGTGCAAAAAATCAATCAATAGTCTTTAAAATATTATTTAATTAAAAAATAGTTATTGGTTAATAAAAAATTATTCAACGAACGAATTCTGCGAATTTCGGTCATATTATATTTATAATGTTCTTCGACAGCGTAATAGCATTTTATTGTTGAGAAGAAGCGTCTCGTTTATAATTTCGAAACAAAATAAAGGCGCATAAAGGCCATGGATTTTTTAAAGGCACTGGTCACTCAGGTATATCGAGAGAAAAACGATTAAATTAATATAAAAAAAAATATTGCGTAAATTAATAAAAAAAATAATTCAATGCGGAATAATTATTAACAATTTAGTTTTTGAGTGCGAAGCGCTAAATTACATTATGGGCAACAGTGAGCACTGACAACTAGTTATTAATATGTATCTATTACTTTTGAACTAAGTACGTATATATTTATTTAATAGTACTCTCATCTCAACAAATAAAATAACTAGGATATTTGTCTACAGATTCCATCACCATATAGAAAACATATGCAATAAAATCTCAAAGATGTTGAAATTTGTCTAGCTATATGCGCATCAATTTAGGATATCGAGGGCACTGTGTGCCACGTGTAATCACTTTGTGAGCAGTATCCTCGAGCATGCTTTTCTGGTCTGATTGCCAAATAATACAACCGCCTTACTTTTAATACTAAATATACAAAAATATTCTGAGATAAGGGATTGTAAATATTATCTCTTTTTCTACCCGTAAATTAAAATTTAAGGAGAGAGTATTACATCACAATGTAGAATAAGGGTTTGTGTTTAACTAAACATTATCACTTGCACACTTAGTCTTTATTTTTCAATATGTTGCTACTATTTTAAAAGCCACTAAAAAATATTGGCTTTTTCAATGTTTCTAGTCAACGAAACAATATTATATATTTTTTTATTTCCACAGTGACAAACCAACTATAGTGATGCTAGGTTCTGTTAATTTAAAAAAGAGCGACCTATTGGTAGCAATCATTCAAATAATAAAACATCCACAATATAACGCTCGAAGCAAATACAATGATATTGCATTAGTCAAACTAGCTAAACGAGTCGAGTAAGAGTTTTATAATAATATATATAGCAGTAAGTTATACATATAATCAATACATATTAAATTTATTTTTAATTTTCTAGTTCAACTTTCAGTTATAAACCAGCGTGTATAATGTTAACAAATGGTTTAAATAATAGAACATTAAATGCACTCGGATGGGGTCAAACGGAATTTGGTAAATATTTTTGTTTCTGAAACATATATTTTAAAAGTTTACAATTATTTATTGTTTTATAGCTAAATCGTCAGATATTCTTCAAGTAGGGGAACTAAGCATATATAATAACGAATCTTGTAATGTTAGTTATAAAAAAAAAAAAAGAGCATTACCTAGAGGAATTATCGATTCTCAAATTTGCGCCGGGGCTGATGGAAAACAAGACACATGTCCGGTAATCTATAATTAATACGTATGATACTTTGTATTTTTTATTTCAATTAATATTTAATTAATTTTATTGCAGGGCGATAGTGGAGGTCCATTATTGTTTTATTTTGGAACTATGGATTTACACACACCATTACTGTCTAGTTATGGTGATTTTCATAACTATTTAATATCCAATCATTTTATCGTTGGTGTGACTTCCTTTGGAATAGGTTGCGGTGGAGTAAAAGCCCCTGGTGTATACACCAGAGTTAGTTCATATGTAAATTGGATTGAGAGCATTGTTTGGGCATAACTATAATATATATATATATTATAGGTACATATAGACATATGGTTATAATAAAAGATTAGATCGAAATCTTGTAAATGCGTTCGTTTTCAATATTTAAAATGTAAAATAATTTCATAAATAAAATGTATTTTATTCATAAAAATATTTTATTCGATTAGATTTACATACATTTTTACTTTGTTCAAAAATATTTTGAAACACAATACTAAAATAGCATGTATGTATGTATATGTATTAGTATATAAAAAAAAACTTGCTAAAAAACATTTAAGCAGAAACAGAATTCTAACTGAACTCAAATATATGTGGTTTAATATTCGCAAAATAACCTTGTAAAGTGGTCAAAACAAGTTTTTCAGTTAATAAATTGGAAACAACGACTGAACGCTAATTCAGTTCGTATTTTGAGTTTGAGACGAATCTTCTCACTGTGACTATACATATATACAACTAATTGCTTATTTATTTAAAAAATAATATATTCACATTGTCATAATGTATAAAATGGACCAGTATAATATTTTGATGTTTATGTTTATGTTTATAAGCACAGTAACTGCAATATTGCTTCGTAATGAAAGTGAATTATATGGTATGCATTTTTATATATGTATTTATTGCTTCAATTCATCATATCAACATAAATATTTATTATTTATATATTTTTACTTACATTCTAGTTGGTGATAAATGTAATGTAAATTGTGAAACACAAGGTGTTTGCGAATACATTAGTCAGTGTCCATTTGCACTATTACAGTGGATGACGTTGAGAATAAACCCAGTGATTTGTGGATTTGAAGGTGAAATATATAAAAAAAAATATATCAGAACATTCACATGTTTTATAATATCAAATATTTTATTTAGGCTTTACACTGATGGTGTGTTGTCCCAGAGTAACAGCAAATCTAGTGAAGACAGAGAGTAGAACATCAGTGACCGGAGAACTAGCCAGAAAATGTATAGTATAATTCTTATTATATATTGATAGTATTAAGCGTTAAATTTGTATTAATATCTAATATAATTATATGAAGTGCATAACACATGCACATGTAAATACCCATACATGTATATTACATGCAGACTGAGCTTTTCACCATGGCTTATAATTTAATTGCATAATTTTCAGATGCTCACGCCCGTGAATTTGGCCAACGGCTTTTCGACCATTTTTCTCCCTGCCAATTTAATATATTATATCATATGTTTTAAGCAGTTGAATTAATATACACACGTCTAACCTTTTATTATATATGTTTAGCTTGCTTTAATTTATTTATATAAATGATACCATTTTTTCTCTTTAAGATTGCGAAAAATATTCAGATTGTTCAGATCAGCCACATTTTAACGGTAGAGATGCACACTTCGGCGAATTTAAAAGCGTGGTATATATAAAATAATATACTAATATTGCTTCAATATCAAATCTAATATGCTTTTTTACATTAGGCAGCAATCGGCTGGCCTTTGGTGAACGAGACTGGCTACGCTTGGAACTGCGGAGGCTCTCTCATTAGTGAAAATTATATATTAACTGCAGCTCACTGCACATTTACATCATCTAACGAGCTTAGTAGGTTTGTAAAAGTAACGGTGGTATTTAAACAACCTATTTTCATTGTGTTGACGCACCGTTCCTAATTAATGCACTTATACCTTGATTTATGCAATTTTAATTTTACACAGTTAAAGAAAAATATTTTTTTAAATACTCAGTATCAAACATTTTTGGTTCAGCATATGTAGTGTGACGATAGCTATGATGAATTAGAAAAAGTTATGTGGGATGGTGTTCATCTATTTTAGTTGTGCACTATAACTGTTTTTTAATTCTTTTTTAAATGTTTAATTGTATAATGGCCATAATGACGCATTGGGAAAACATGTTAATTCATGAGTGTCAGATTTGTAATTAAAATAAATAAAATATATATTATATCAATGCAACAAGAAATACATACATGTTTTATTCCTACAGCAATATACCAACTATAGTGAAACTAGGTACTGTCAATTTAGGGAAATCGGATAATACTGAGCTAGATGTAGCAATCGCTCAGATAATAAATCATCCACAGTATAACGCTCCAAATAAGTATAATGACATTGCACTACTCAAACTAGCTGAACGAGTTCGGTAAGGATTTGTGTAATATATAAATGTAAGTAATACATAATTCAAGTCATAATTATATTACTTTTTTTAGTTCCACTGCAACTTATAGCCCAGCGTGCTTAATGCTAACAAATGATCTCAATAATAGAGTATTTAACGCACTTGGATGGGGTCAAACAGAATTTGGTATGTATATTTATTACTAAAGCATGTATTTAAAAAATATACATTAATATAAAGTTTTATAGCTAGATCATCAGATATTCTTAAAGTAAGTACATTAAATATATACGATAACGAATCGTGTAATGCAAGTTATCAGAGTAGAAAAAGAGTCTTACCAAAAGGAATTACCGACTCACAGATTTGTGCCGGAGCTGAAGGAAAGCAAGACGCATGTCCGGTAATCTATAATTATTACATAAAATATTTATTTTATTTTTAAACTCGAATTCATATGATAATTTAATTTCAGGGCGATAGTGGAGGTCCATTACTCTTTTATTATGGTTATTATTATGAAACAAAATTATTTTGCAATCATTTTATTGTTGGTGTGACTTCGTTTGGTATTGGATGTGGTAGAGTGAAAATTCCCGGTGTATACACCAGAGTAAGTTCATATATTGACTGGATTGAGAATATTGTTTGGGAATAAATAGAATCAGCTACCAGTCAACAATGAAATACCTAAAAACTGCTTCGATGTAATCCCGTAAGATGGCGCAAGCGAGCAATTTGCTCCAAAGTATTGGTTAGGAAAATGGTTCTCAACATGGAAAAAAATATTTATAGAACATATTTTATTTACAGCTGTGGCCAATTGAAAGTTGACATGGCGGTTCTTATACGTATTTTGATTATTTTATCAACTTTGATGCATTTTTTACATGTTTTTGAATTTATAATAGATTATTATATTTGTTTACTTTCGTTTTCGTTAATACTGTTAAAAAGTACTGGTATTGTAAAATTAGGAATGTATAAATGCCTCAATTCTATGAAAGGTGTATTTTTTTCGTCGTCCCAGCAAGTGCATAATGGCGAACCTCCAACTCAACACCTTTTTACCTTTTTTGTTCTATTCATAGAAAGCAATATCGAATACAATACAGACAACTGAACGCATCACAGTTAAACACATGACAACTGAACACACGTCAGTTGAACACAAAAACATTTTATACAGTGTGAACACTTGTGACAAATGCACACTTAGGCTATTGAACACAAACCGCAAAAAGTTTAAATCATTTAAACATCATGAAGTGCTCTTTTATAACTCAAGTTTTTTATTATTATATCATGATTAATTGATAAACTCATTTATTTATGAGACTAAATAATTTAA
Source organism: Plectrocnemia conspersa (assembly GCF_051122295.1). NCBI lineage: Eukaryota > Metazoa > Arthropoda > Insecta > Trichoptera > Polycentropodidae > Plectrocnemia > Plectrocnemia conspersa. The sequence continues at coordinate 4,440,226 of NW_028277176.1, read as the reverse complement.
ATGTTTGTGACAATGACAAAATGAGCATTGGTAAAGCATAATTAACATAACCTATAGTCTAATTTTGAGTGCGAGTAAATTAATAAAAATGATGTATTATTCTTTATACAAATGATTTTAGAAAATATGTCGCAAAAATGGCTAATTTATCTGTAGCTTAGAAATGGTTAAAGGCGTCATGGGATTTAATTTGGTTAAAATTTATTAAAAAAATTAACAATTAATAAAGTGAAATGATTTTGCTTATATTTTGATAGGTATTAGTTTTACATTGATGAAATGTGACGTTTGAATTGTTGCAGCCGTCCGCTGTAACGAGCGCTCGTTATTCCGAATCACTGAAAAGTTTCTCATCGGACACATCACTAGGCCATAACCTCGGTTGTCGCCGTCATGGTCGGTCGTTGATCGGCGGCGGTCGCCGCAAACTATTGTTTTCGTTTTGTTTTATTTAATTTTATCCGTCCAAGATGAAGTTTTCTAACAGAAAAGTGATATTTATGCTCAAGTGCATTTTAGTGTTCATATTCCTTAGTTGCGCGATCACGTTTTATAAAGTTCGCGGTAAGGACAAGAGCCTGATGCCCGACAGTTTGTTCTACTCGAAGGATTACTCGACGCCAAGCGGCGAGGACAGGTATTTGGAGAATCTGGTCAAGGCGGACGAGGCGAGGATCGTTCCGGGTTTGGGGGATCAAGGCGAGCCGGCTTATCTCGAGGGTTCGGAGAAAACTAAAGGAGACGAAGACTACAAGAGGATAGCTTTGAACGAATTCCTCAGCGACAAGATCTCTTACAATAGAACTTTGAAAGGTAATACTAATTAATTTTTTTATACTAATTAATTAACTTTTTTTGTACTGCAGTGTCGTTTTGTTCATTCATACCTGTTGTCGTAAATATTTAATATTTAGAGCAGGAATCTACTTTACCAATGTTTTAACTATAACAATATTTCAATTTTTCAACAACAATTTTCAATAATCAAAATATGCTCCATTTACAGAAATTATCATATATTTGATTCGAAATATGGCACATTAATAATGTCACTACTTTTGCAACACTGGTTTTTAAAGTACAATTCAGAATTGCGTCATTTTAAAAATATTCCTTTAAAATTTGAATCCAAACACATTTCCGAGAAAGGAAAAACTTCAAGATGATGCAAAGGTAAATTATTTTTTGAAAATACTTTCTCTATTGTATATTTAAAGCCAATGTTACAGTGAACATTTATTTTTCAGTAAAGTTATATTATACCGGCGCCACGATCAGAAACCAAATTATTATGAATATTTTCTCTGGATTATGGCCCTAACGTCTGCGAAAATGGCCAGCAACGTTTTGCAACATAAATACATTTTAAAATTTAAAACTTACTTTTTTATCAAACAGTTAAAAATCGCAATAAACCGTTTATTAGTGTCGTTGTGTGCTATTTAGTGTTATCGACAACATGGATAAACGGTTAATTCTGATTTTTAATCGATGCTTTGGGAATAAAAACGCGCAAGGTGATAAAAAACTATGTTTTAAATTTTTATTATGGCCAATAAACCCTAAATGTTCATAACCATTAGTTTCAGAGCGTGGCGTAAATATAATTAACAAGTACCAAATATAATTTCATTAACTGTTGAAACTGTGAAATCACATTTTCACAGGTATATACATATATATTTATACTAGTGAAAATATAATAATCTGATTATATGCAGGGCCGCCGAGAGCGAACCCGGGCCATGAGAAAACAATTTTATTGCTTTTGACGTGAATTTTTCACTTCTGAGAATTGTTTTTGCGCCCTCCTGTTGACTAAAATTCAGTTTGAATACACTTTAACCAATACTCTCATATCAGAAATCTGTAGTAATATCTAATAAGGATAGCTACAAATGACAAATGACGGTTTAGAGAATCATATAATTTCACTCGCACCAATCAAATGAAAAAACCTGAATTCAGTAAGGGCACCGAAAATCAAAAAATCTTAAAAACCACTCTATAAGAATAATTTTTAAAACGATCTTTCCGTTTATTTGTGATAATCGGTGCTCGCAAAAGACATTTTTATGTTTAAAAAATAACGTGGAAAAGTCAGTTAGATTATAATCTCGACAACCGTACTGCGCTGTGTATTTACACGTTCTGGAACATCCCTCACGGCGTACAACCAATCATAGGGTCAAACACGTAAATTTTAACAAGATAAAAATATACGATTGGATTAAAACACAGTGCTGAAAGTACTTGCGGAGTTTCTTTCAGAAATATAATAATACTTTTACCAGAGGGACCCAAATAATTTCGAATGGCAACAAATTAAATGGTCAGAATTTAATTCAAAACTGGGACAGATTAAAAATCAAATCTCGGCTAGATTTTTATTAACAGCCTGATCATAAGTTAAACTAAGTAACAAATGGTTATAGTAAAAATTGCATAGTCAGAATAAAAATATAGGACGATCAGAATTAAAATAATGAATGGTCATAATTATATTATTCACAGTCAGAATTAAAATAAAAATATAGGACGATCATATGAATTGAAAAATAATATAACATTTATAAATACAAATGGGCAATAAATTATTTATTTTAGAAATATCTTATAAAATATCTCGCTCGTACCAAAACTGTTAGACATGCTAGATGCGAGAGAGCATTGGTTAAAGGTATTCAGAGCGACGAACGAAGAGGGAATAACGACAGAGCGGCGACGGAAGGCACACATGGCTTGCTGTGTTGACATCTAATTGCGAGCCTAACCAAACAAGTTTGCCTTTATGCTGACCAATTGTTAACAAAACTGACCTTGAGGTTAAAATACAGATCATATAATATAAATACTGGCTATTCTTTATAAATCCTGACTAATGAGCTGTAATAAATACTGATTGAAAAAAATGTAACCCGAAAAATACGAGCTATTTTGAATTACGTGTTCAGACTTTTTGAAATCAATGTTATTTTATATGATTCTACAGCTCTTACTTTCGGTAATCTAATCTAAAGTAATTTGGAATATCCATACGATAAGAACCTTTCAGTAATATACTTTGGAGTTAAAATCTATAAAAAAATAATTTGTTTGCTTTCTTAAAAACGTATAATTATTGTTATTGTATTATAATGGTGTAGTTTTTTGTGTAAAATAATGCAAGTGATAAAATATTGCAGAAAATTAATTTAGGAGTGTCATCTGCTTAATCACTTTCACCGCATGTTTTTGAAATGTCAAACGAACGTGTTGCGTTTTTGTATGCGTTGACCATGTTGACCATGTTGACACATCACAACGTCGTTAATTTGTGAGATTACTACACTCTTTCGTCGTTTAATTTCCCTGTCTGATTACAATATGTTGTGCAAATAGACGACTGTTTTTTTAACCTTTCGCACTCTTGTTTTTTATTTGCACTTTCTATCGTTTGATTATGTAACCAATATCAGGGTAATGATCTCATATTTGTTAAACTACTTACTTAGCTCAGAGCTGTGATTAAGAGAGGTTTACGTTGAAATTTTGCTGAAACAGTTAGTTAAATAAATTTTCATTTTAAATAATGTAGCTTTTATACCGCAGTGAATAATATTATATATATAAATAATTCTTTAAAAAATTTAACTTTTTATAAAGATCTAATTATATACAATAAGTAAGAATGTATGTATTATAAAATTAGGCAAAATTCAATCGGTTATTGTTAACGTGTTTTACGCTTAAACTTAAAATTAAACATATTGTGTAATTATAAGCTATTACCTTATTATGTCGAAACTGCCAGTTTTGGCCTAATTAGTATTCAAATACAAAATGGGTCTATGAATAGAATATTTACCTTTACATAGTAAGCATTTAATTTAAATATTATTTATGCTAAAAATAATTGTTTTTTTTACATTTTTATTTGTCCTTAATCGAGTTTATAAATAACTATTGTGCAACAGTTTTGAGTCACAGTTAGTATATTTATTGTTATATACATGAAGTCCTCGTGTCATTTGATGCGCTTAAAAGATCCAATTTTATCTAAAGATCAAGTTCTGGACTTCGTAGCTGGACCAGTGTTGACGTGAAGAGAGAAGCGGTTGCTTTCTCAATATTTTTAGTCAGTAACGACTCTCGTGTATCCAAGTTAATGAGCTCATGTGGAAGTTATTGATGTTGTAGGAAGCGAGTTCAGAATATAAGTGCTTGATTCGCCTGAGGAAGATTTTGTGCTCGCAACTACCAATTATGGAGATTTAGGGGTGCAATTGGATTTCTTTACTAAACATTTTTATGTTGTGCGACCGTTAAAAGTTTGAACTGGTTAATGTAAATTTGATATAGGCATACCCTATAAGCTGTCAATACAATATATGCTCGAGAATGTCTCGAAGGACCGCTGTGATTCATTTGAATAATCCTTCTGGAATATATGACCGACAGTACTTTTCGTAAAAACGAATGGATTTGGTTTATGACGTTTCCCGCGTTCCATTGTACATGCCGCCGGTCGTCGATGGACCCCACAGTACCTGGAAAGCTACTGTTCACGTTGCTGTATTTATTATTAGAGTAACGCTTCTTAAATGGTAGTTGTAGAGCTATCAAGATTTTTTTTCAAAAGTTTTGTTTTAATATCGTAACATACATCATCGGCAGATTTTCATCACGTGTCGTCATCTAAAGCGTATGTGCCACACAACTCATTACAGCGAAGTCAGCAATGCATATAGCGAATTTCTAATACATTGTCAATTTAATAAGTTTCTCGGATTCGCTAATTGAAATTTTCCAGATCTGGAATGACAAAATAAAGTTTCGGTATTTTAGCCAAATGTCAGAACCCAACCAGCTATTCTATCTTAATTTAAAAATAATTCCATGAAATATATTTATAAAATAGCTTTTTATAATCGATAATTAAATTTCACAATTACACGTTATTGTGAAAATAACGCGAAGTCATGCGAAAAAAATTTGTCGTGTTAACACATTTCCTCTTGTCTAATGTATACATTGTATTTTTTGTGTCTAGAACGGACAGGTAAAATTCATATCAGTTCACGGCTCAAATATTATTCGTAACCAGGGTTGATAGTTGTCTGATTTAAAAAATATATATAAAACTTTCAGCTTACTTTATCTCGACAACTTTTGGATATATTTTTAAGATTATTTTTTTCATTGACCGAATTTTTTTTTACAATTGTTTTAAACCACACAACCCTTATTTTCTAGCTACTAAAAACATTACCGAACAACTAATAAATAAATCGATTTATGAACTTCTATAGGGTCTTTGGGTAGTTTATCTTTTCGAATATTATTTCTCGAGAAAAGTGTCAACTCCAGAATTTTAATAAAGCATTTTTTTGTTAAAAATTAAATTTGTACGAATATTTTACAGTCGCTGCATAAAAAAGGTCGATCCGTGCCAGATGTTTGAAAACATGTATGGCTTCTTGTAAGCTTTTGAGGGAGCTCGGAAGTATTTGAATGCCAAAAAATTGTTGAATTTTCTCAACTACTTGCTTAAGTAATCTATAAACTACATTAATAAAAAAATGTACCAGTCGCTAAACTTAAATCTCATCTTTCTATTAATTCAAAGAGGTTGTTTATCTTTATCTTGTTCGAAATATGAACAATGTAAAGTAGCATCAACTATTATTGGCAATTTCTGTAACGTTCAATCATAAATACTGAAACTCAAATTGCTTCGTTCTGGTTCTTCGATTACACAGACCTGCGATGTAAAAGTTGTCTTGAATATAAATAGTAATTTATATAGTTTTTCATGTGCTGATTACTGAAAAAATAATGAAAAATCTAGATCACGTACCTTTCTTCTCAAATCATACTTTTAATTTTGCCATTTAATAAAATTAAAAGTACAGTGAAACGGTTTTTATGTATAATAAATAATTATTTTGTGTGTCATAACACTTAAAAAGATAATACAAAACAGAATCAAAAGCATTTGTCTTCAAACTAGTTGATACTAACATAATTACAACAATATTATCTGTTTTCCCAACCCCCACACATTTTCCCTTCAATCTCAGTGTCTCTCCGGTCCCTTCGTCCACATACAGTGTATATCTACGTGTCATAGTACTCCGAGCTTTGTAAAACTACTTTTTAATTATACAATGTCACTTGGAAGAGCTGGGAAAGTAGGGAAACTAAAAAGTATTATTTTCGCCTTGGTATACCAATGGTTTGGAAGGAGCCAAAAATCATAGTGATGACTGTTACCTTTGCTCTAGTAATGTGCAAGATTTTAATCTGAAGAACAAAAAGGAGATTTCTTATCCTAACATTCCGTCAGCAATACGACCTGTCCCACATGGATCTGGAATACCTGTTTTTTCCCTTCCATATACACTAGAAAATATTTTAGACATATCGAAACACTGTCTTAAACATACAGGCAGTAATGATCCAAAACTTTTCACTCAGTCCGAGTTAAATTATTTAGTCATAGATCTTCCTAAGGAATCTGCAGAATTTTTAGGTTTCAGATTTAAGGAAAAAATGTTGGTACCTGCTACGTCCTTTAATTTACAATAATATACTTATTGTAATCACATGCTATGTATTACAAATATATATTTTATTTATCAAAATGTATCATCAAGAAACCAGAATGCCTAGTTTCGTGTTTGACATGACAGAAAATAAAATAGCTACACTTATGTATATCTTTTTAATTTAGCGATAAAAATATGTTTTAACTTAATTTGTTAAAAGTTTTACAATACCAGTTTCAGCCTCGTGGCTTGATTATTAATCGATAAACTATTTTGATAATATTTACGAATAAATTAACTGATAACCAGGACCGGTTATTTGTAATTAAAAAGAGCAAATCGTGTTTTTGCTTATTTTTATCGAATTTATACATACTATGTATTATTGTGCATATCTTATTATAGAGATAAGAGGAATTTTAACGCGTGTAATACTTAATGCGATTAGTAATCGTATTATAAAATATCTATTGAACGTTTTCACTTAATTTGTAGATCGTGTATACGCTCGATTAATTTACAGTTTTCTCATTTTACGTTTGGTTGTAAACCTATGATTTATAATTTGCTTTAAATAGTGACTTACGTTGAAATATAAACTGATGTATTTCATAAAGAAATAGCGAGTATTATAAGTAAGGATTGAAATACCGGTAGTACCGTTAATAATAATACCGGTATTGGGACAAAAAATGACCTTCGGTGCAACCGGTATTATAAAATTAAACACCCGTAGTTTTTTTTTTAAATCCATATCTTATTTGTTGAACACGATATCTCAATGGCTTAGAACTACGAAAACGACATTTAAATAATAAACATTTATAACTCAAATTTAATAAATGTTACTTTTAAAATGAGTAGAGGGATGAATCTTTCGAAAATAAATACAGTGAAATCTCAGTATAGCGAAGCTCATGGGACCGAATTGAATGTAAGGAAGATAATATATTTATTTTTTTTAAAAACCATATTACTACAGCAACAAAATAACCTCTTTTTGTCCATTTTTAATGATACTGTAATGAACACAATAAAATTTGTTAAAAAAAGTTTGAGTGTCGGCGAAACACTGAATGTCGCTTGTGAACACATCCGGCACACGCCAAGTAAAGGACGAACTGAATTCAGAGAAATATTGTGTCAAGTTGTAACGTCATTCTTAAATTCGGGTCAAAATATTTCCTTATACTGAGATCAGTCTTCGTTACAATGAAATCCTTTTGTATAAAAGTTTTTCTGAGACAAATTGAAGATTCGTTATAGTGGGAATTTCGTTATTTCGGTATTCGTTACAGAGAGATTTCACTGTATTATTGCGATATTCTAAAATTAATATTAAATGTGCAATCACAAAAATATGACAATCGTCAATCTTCAACTTCTTGGTCGCACAACATTTTTCATCACAAGCGCGATTTTTTTGGGACCACTAATCCACCCTACGTTCCTTAACATTGTCTTAATAAAAAATATAATTAAGTTTTGAAGCAGTTTCTGCTCGGTTTTGAGAAAAATCATTAAAACATCCCAAGCAAAAATAATAATACAACTGACCGTTACTATAATACATATGTAAAAATGGCAATAAATAATTTATCATAACTATAAAAATTAACGTTTTCATAAAAATACATGAAATAAAATTTCAGTGGTATTAAAGACCACCAAAAAAATTGTATTCAAACAAATGATCTAAAAAGGGATTGGCTGAAGTACTTCTCTTCAAAAATGAAGCACGTGTTATATTTTATAACAACATTTCATTTAATTCTAGAGATGAAAAAAAAATAAAAACGAAGTACAGAAATCAAATACAGTGGTACCCTCACCTTACGAACTTAATTCGTTCCCGACTGTGGTCCGTATCTCGAAACCCAATTTCTTATTACATCTTATTGATTACATAAAAAGCAGCTTACGTCACACACGCCATTCTTTGCGTCGTATTTCAGATAAATATGACGTAGTAACAACAAACATTGCTCGGATGAATTGTTTCGGCTCGCGCGCAAGCGCAGTGCATCGCTGCTTGTGTCTCAAATTTAGGTTCATATGTAGAGATCAAATTTAGATTTTAAAAAAAAGTTCGTATCTTGAAAATTTCGTATGTAGAGCGGTTCGTAAGTCGAGGTAAAGACAGTACATAAAGTATAGACATTTTTAAAAACCTTGATTTTCCTTCTGTTTAATAATGAAGCAACATTATTCCTCTAAAAAAGTAGAAATGTTTTAATGCAGTTTCGCATATAACACATAGTATTTAACTTTTGTGACTATTCTCTATGCAAATAGATTTCTGTAACACCGGTAAATACAACTACCTTGTAAATGTAAACGACAAACTAAATTATGTGCAAAAGGGTGAATGAAATTAGAATACTGTTTTTACTCCCCTGCTCCTTCTGCCAAATAAATGTATGTAATGCCATCTCTTGATAACGTTCTCACGATATTTTTACAAGCTAAAGTTACATTATTTTTTATCGCTCAGAATTTCGTGAACAGCCTGACTGTCAAGTTTTGTTATCACACGAAAACACGTGAACGGGTAATATGTTTTGTTAAATAAAAATTTATTATTAAAACATGCAAAATTTTAGCAGTTTATGAGTAAAATAATCAAAACTTTCACAATGCTTTTTTATTTTGATGAGGGCGTAGGTTTAGTGGGGCAGGGTTGTTGAGGGCAGAAACTTTGGAAGCCTAGTCTCTGTGGCGCAGCCCCAAAGGCTGCAGTGTCTGGGGCGCCAATGGGTATATGTAGCGTAAGCACTGTAGGCAGGCTTTTCGATAAAATGAGCTTCGACAGCGAACCTGACTTACATTTGTATCCCGTTTGAATTATCTATTATCGCTTTTACCTAAGCTAAATCAAAATTTCGGAAAATTATACTATTCACTAGATAAGTCATCCCTTATCCTGCCGCTTCAATGAAATTTCGCGTTTTTTTGCCAGTGTATGTATTTTATTAAATATGTATATTTTATAAAATATTTTTTTTAATAATGTATAGAGAAAGAGAGAATTTTAAATACTTATGTATATATTTTAGGGTAACTTTAGGGCAGCCCAAAAGGCTGCAGTGTCTGGGGCGCCAATGGGTATATGTAGCGTAAGCACTGTAGGCAGGCTTTTCGATAAAATGAGCTTCGACAGCGAACCTGACTTACATTTGTATCCCGTTTGAATTATCTATTATCGCTTTTACCTAAGCTAAATCAAAATTTCGGAAAATTATACTATTCACTAGATAAGTCATCCCTTATCCTGCCGCTTCAATGAAATTTCGCGTTTTTTTGCCAGTGTATGTATTTTATTAAATATGTATATTTTATAAAATATTTTTTTTTAATAATGTATAGAGAAAGAGAGAATTTTAAATACTTATGTATATATTTTAGGGTAACTTCACCGACAAAGTTCACCGACCGCTGAGTCACTGACGTTTAAGTCGACTGCAAAAACGAAAAACCTTGATTTGCTAGTGAATGTAATCCAATCGAAAAGCGAATGTGCCGAATTTATTGTCATTCGTTTCTCTATAATTTTAGAGAAATTAACATAAAGATGGCGGAGTCGTAAAATTTTCTCGTACGTTTTGTGATTAACGTATACGATTCATGCGCAACTCATTAAATGAGTACAATGCTTTAATATATGTTATTGAGATTAGATTGTCATTTACCATCGTTCAAAAAAATTATTGCCGCGCAGGAAGAATTTTTTCTACGATAACTGCACTTTTATATAGAAATTAAATATATTATTTAATTCAGTTTGGTTTTGTAATACATGTATATTGGTTCTGCTCCTAAAATTATTTACATTAAATTTGCCAATAATATTTAAGATTATATCAAATCATAAAAATATAGTAGTTTGAATGTCATTACAATTTAAGAAATTTTGCAACTTTCGAAACTATGTATGTTTTTATTACTATTTTTTAATCGTGTCTTTATGCATTATCTATGAAATTAATTGCTTCCAATTAGCCATGTATATGGTTCGATTGAATTGATTTAACGAATCATTTAACAATCAACGATTACAACAAAGAATGTTGATTATGAGGCGGTGCGGTGCTCTTTTGTTGTTCGCTTCCGTTCTCGAAACAAAAAAGCCGTTATTATTAAATTCTGAGCAAAAGATCACACGAGACTTTATTATCTCGATTTATTGCACCGAATCGTTATCTCCACGCGCATTGTGGCTGGGATCTATTTCTCAACTGTAGTTCAATGATGCAGCACAATACACTCAAAGTTCACACGTAAATTTTTCAATGTTGAATGCTATAAAATCAAATTTAGGTTAAGTAAAAAAACACCTAAAACTCGCGTCCACCAAAAGCGTTTTTACCTGAACGTGCTTGTTTTGATTGCTATGTACATAAGTGATGATTTTGTATTACAAAATGCTATTTATAAACAGTGATGAACTCCTAACACAAATAGTTTCCGGCCTTTTATATATATATATATTTTTTAATATATTATTGTTTAATGCTAGTACATATATAATATATATTGTTATATTCTTCCACAAATAATCACTTTGTTTGAAACTCACTAGCATAAATATCGCTTTCACCTATTTCAAAAGTTTGGCGATATTCTATAGCAGGTGTAGACAAACTTAGTTTACCATTCGTAGAGCTGTTTTTAGTTTTTGGCCAATAAAGGGGATTAGATATAAATCATAAAAGCCGAATGCCTGAACTCCGATTATCTAAAATTCTGAAAGTTATAATATATAATATAAGACAGTGTACGCCACAGCTTCCAATTTTTACATGCATACATTCGCGCGTGCTAGAATAATAAAAGTCACAATAATAAAATCGTATACATCCCGCAGAAAAACGATTGTGTGTTGTTTTTGTTTCTACCTGCTCTGCAATAACGGTTATTATCAGGAAACTGCAGCGTATCGGGATACTTTCGCGAGTTTAGTAAAGGTCGATAACAATGTTACACATATGATATATTATTTAAAAAATGCAATTAAAAATATTTAAAGCATCATTAAACATTTGTTAAATTATATCTAACATTACATTTCATATAAAATGACTTTTAGATAATTTCTGACCCAATAAAATAAAACTGAAATTATATTATAAAATAATTTACACTTTATCATTTGTTTGATTATTGTTACTCATACGCTGTTAACGCAATGGCACTTCCCATAGCAGTAAATTTATATTATTGATCAAAAATCTCTGATAAAAATAATTAATTAATTAATTGCTAAAATATATTTAAGACTTTTCTTTAAATAATATACTTCTCCATATCTCAAGCAAAGTGTCAACCAAAGATCTAAAAACCATCTGACATTTTCATTTAATAGAATGTAAAATTAGCAAGTATATTTGCATTATAGAAAGAGATTGGCAAGGCCACAAGAACATACAACTTTCAAAATCGAAAACCAGGATCTTAAAAGAATTTATTTGTTTTAGTAAAACGTGTCTTTGAATTTCTTTATTTTTTTATATTTCTTTGAAATATTAATTCCTTAATATTTAAACTGCAGCAATTTTATCCTATTCCTATAATTGAATGACAAAATTTGTAGATATTTAATCATTTTATTGTTGCCAATTGTATGCTATTCAGTCTTTGTTTATGCTGTTATGGTAAAGAAAGTGTTGATACACTCACATTGAATTATCATTTACTTTTCTCGTTCAATGCACGATTAATGAAAGAATTTAATAAAACACTTGTGGACATTTTTTTATTTTACTTTGATATTAACGAGTTTAAAAGTAGACTATGATGTAATCTTTCACATTTCTACTTCAACCTTAATATTTATTCGAAGTATTAAAAACATTTAAGGAAATGATCATTTAAAGTTTAACCCAATAGAAAATATATTTTAATTCAATATGTCTCTATCAACGTAACTTCAAGACCATAGCATCGTTTTAATGGGCAAAGCAGCTATTTGAAAAATGTATCACACACAAAGTCGTTTCAAAATAGTATATTGCAAAACAACGTTGATATCTCCTTATATATTTTATAAATAACATAAAAATGTAAAGAATGCTAAAATAAAGATTTCATAATGGAATGACATAAATTAAAAATGCTTACAATATTTTTTGCTTAATCGATTTAATTATATTGTCAAATCAACCATTCTTGAAATATTTCAAAACTTTGCTTTGCTTATTTGATGATGATGTGACCTTTAAATGAAACAGCAATAAAAAGAGATTGAATTGAATTGAAATATTTTTATTTTTCCTATAGCATTGATAAGATGATTGGTTTTTATGGCCATCTGTAAGTTGTGTCAACTAAAGTGACCAGACGTCCTCCTTTGAGGATCTTAAAAATTTTGTTCTTGAAGAAATATTTTCAAAATTACCTTATTTTAAGTCCCCAAGAAATGACTTGTTCTTAATTAATATTTTTAGCTCCCGCGGCGTTCTTTCCTTGAAGAAAAATTTTCGTGATGACCTTTTATTTTTTAGCTCTGCAACAATTTATCCTCCTTGAACAAAAATTTCCAATATGGCCTTTTTATTTTTAGTGTCCCCCGTTTATATTTTCAAAATCTAGTCACCAATGTTAATGTATTGATACACTCAGTTTAAAAATTTGCAGATAATAAAATCATACATACTTATAAGTTTATTGTAGTGATTAAATGTCTAATTCACAATATAATATGCTGTTATAAATATTATCGTTTTCAGATTATCGTGATCCAAAATGCGACAATGAAAAGTACGACGCTGAACTTCCATCGGCTTCTGTAGTAGTCGTTTTTCATGACGAACCTTATTCGGTCATCATCAGGACAGTGTGGAGTATATTAAACACTGGTGGGAAACATGTACACGAAGTTGTATTAGTTGATGATTATTCGGCTTTGCCAGTGCTAAAGGAAAAATTAGATTATTATATCAAAACTAGACTTCCGACTAACATGGTGAAAGTTGTTAGATTAGAAGAAAGGTAAGACATAACAAATAAAGGTGATAAATCATCATTATAAATGTTTATAATTTGTAGGTCTGGTTTGATACGCGCTCGTTTGGCAGGAGCGAGAGTAGCTCGCGGCAAAGTCTTAGTTTTCCTGGACGCTCACTGCGAAGGGGTAAAAGATTGGTTGCGACCTTTGCTACAGCGCATCAAAGAGGAACGACGTGCCGTTTTAGTACCGATCATTGACGTCATTGATAGCAATACGTTTTACTACAGCACGTCAGGATATTCGTTTCAAGTGAGTTCATTTTTAGTTACATACATTATGTACTTATAATATGTATTGTAAAACTATTATTTTGTCTAGGTGGGCGGTTTTATATTTTCCGGTCATTTCACGTGGATTCCGATCAGTGAAACGGAACTGAAAAGGAGAAAAACTGACATATCGCCAACTAGGTAATGTTAATGCTTATAAATGCTAAAGTAATAAGCTTAATTTTTGCTTAGAGAAAGGTGTAATATAGTCAATAAGAGAATTAATATCTAATCATTTTTTCTAGATAAATGTGTATTATTGTTACTGCCAAAAACGACTTTATTTCATAGTTTGGATTTAAATAATAATTCTCCATTAATAACAGTAATTTCATAAAATATCAACTTAAATTTTTTTTTTATTTTAGAAAAAAAATTTAATTAATATTTTGACAGATAATAAATATTGTATAATATTTAGGTCATTTCACAATCAATATCTTGGGTTAAAAATAAAGAAATAAACAAATTTTTAAATTTGTTTATTTCTTTATTTCTTCATTTTTTCTAGATAAATGTGTATTATTGTTACTGCCAAAAACGACTTTATTTCATAGTTTGGATTTAAATAATAATTCTCCATTAATAACAGTAATTTCATAAAATATCAACTTAAATTTTTTTTTTATTTTAGAAAAAAAATTTAATTAATATTTTGACAGATAATAAATATTGTATAATATTTAGGTCATTTCACAATCAATATCTTGGGTTAAAAATAAAGAAATAAACAAATTTTTAAATTTGTTTACAGTCACTGAATACAGTGATGTAATTTTTTTATAACATGTCTTTCGTATGTTTGACGTCCTTGCTCTTAAAATTGAACCTTTAGCGAGCATTTATGTTTTTTTATTCGACTTTTAATAATGGTTATTTTTAGGGGTAGTCAGCCATAATAGCTCAGTGTTGGTTATAGTTGATTTTCTAATGATAACAGCCAAACTGAAGAGATTATAGACGTAAGACTTCGGTTTTGTGACGTCTTATCTTGTACAAATTCCGAACTGTTGACATCGGGGGAAAGGTTTGTCATGAGTCAGAAGTTGCAACAATCGCAAAGCCTTTAATCGTTCATTAAAGTCTAGAGTAGAGAGAAAATATCAGGTTATTCCATAAATCTTTTCGTTTTTATAGAGTGCGAGTTTAAAGCGAGTAATACTTTTATTAATTATATATTCTCCATCTTTTTCTACAATATTTCTCCAAATGTTAATTAATATCTGATTCGAATAAAATGTATTTTTATTAGTAATTTCGTTTTTTTTAAATATTTTTTCCATCTTAAAACGGTTGCAGGGATCTAAATAGATGATTTAGATCCCTGGAGCAATGTCTAAAGAATATGGTGGATGAGAAAGGTGTTCCTACGAAAATTCATTGATTTTTTCTATCGTCTTTGGCGATACATGAGGGCGAGCGCTGTCTTAGTATAAATTACTCTTCTTTAATTTATAAGTAAAAGTATTTTTTATGGTCTGAGTCGCTTTTAAACAAATTAGCTGAGCACACTATGTATCTGTCGTAATTGTCGGCCTATAATCCAATAATTCATAATGAATTATGGCCTTTATATCCCACCAAATGCAGAACATTATCTTATTAGGGTGTAATTCTGTTCTCGGGATTGAAATTAAGAGTTGATTGCCATCGCATGTTAAAGACTCAAAAATATATCTTTCTCTTCTAGAATCATTAATTATTGGCATGAAATTCGCTGCGTGAGGTTTTTCTTGGCGAATTTATGAGATTATTAACACTTTTCCTTACCTTTTTAATGTCTGGACTGATGTAAGTGACACGTTGAGCTTTTGTGTTAGATTCTCTATCATTAATATTGGACCTATTTTCATGGCAGCCCTAATATCCTCACTAACAACCAGTTCTTACGTACATATTCTATGTCTAAATTTCCGAAACGAAATTTTTAGAACCACATTTAACAGTATAAATTTAATGCCATCCCTGCTCATTGCATTACAGATGTTTTTAACTGCCATTGTCAGATTATGACCATGTTGAAAATAATAAAGCATAATATAGATTAATTATTTTATCTCCACTGCAATTGTTGATTTAAGGTTGAAAATATCGAAATAAAAAAATACCATTATTGATATGATTACTGTTAACAAACTGAATGATGAAATTATCGTTAATTTATAAATTGTTAAACATTTTTGCAAATGCAATGACTAATGAGACAACCTAATACGTAATTTACCGAAATATGGGCGGCGGTGTCAAATGATGAAAAGACTCGCAGTTGTTAAAATCGAGTTGCTCTGGTTTGTTAGCTGATAATGAATTTGCGAGTCATGAGTTCTTCGAGTGGTCGTCGGTCCGAGAGCTTTCGCTGAGTGAGTTTGTGTCAGATGTGTGTGAATGATTGATGATTTGTGATCTGATCAGGTGTCACATCCTTTATACTTATCCTTCGCTTTAATGAATGGGAGAGAAGGCAAATTAAGACCCAATCGCGCTAGTGTTTAACATCACCCCTTATCAATCCCTAAAAGTTTCAAGGTAGTTCTTACACAATGTTATCACATCGAGTGACCATTGTGACCAATGTGGGAATATTGAATGCCCTTCTAATAATTACAAAGAATAGTTTAAACAATGCTCATTCGATACAAGGCCATTTTTAATCATTCTTCAGCTCTGAATTCACATATAAAAAGCTAAAATAAATTGATTGTAATAGTTTATCTTGAATTTCTCATTTAGTATATCTTACGGATATTATTTTAATTAAATAATTAAAAAATTAGTATGCCTATAAATAATTAAATTGTTGATTATCGTTTATTATTAAATTTACTATTACAATTAATCCATATATAATAGTTAAAAAAGTACAAATTCAATTTAGTTTTGTTGATAGTGTGTCACAATTTTAGACAATAGTGTCTGAACTGTAATATTTTCTTCACTTTCATGAATCAAAAAGTAAATCGTTATATTAACAATAAAAAAATGTAGTTATATTTGCATAAAATCAAATGATGGTCACTCTATTTTGATTATTACCATACAAAAGAAATAGGTTTGGCATGGACACAATAGATCCATCCTAGGCATTGATAGATACAGTTTGTTTCGCAAGAATGATTAGAATGATAGAGTTACACATTCCGATAATTTTAGATGTACTGTAGCATACATATTTCTCATAAAAGAGATTAATATAAATATTTTTCCTATTATAGATCACCAACAATGGCTGGAGGCTTGTTTGCGATTGAACGTAACTACTTCTGGGAAATTGGATCGTACGATGAGCAAATGGATGGCTGGGGTGGCGAAAATTTAGAAATGAGCTTCAGAATATGGCAATGTATGCACACAATAATTATCTTATACTGGAATACTAATAAAAAAAATCAATAGATAGAAAACTGATAATATAAATATTGATCGTAATATATTACATACACAAAATTTAAGAAATACTGTGTTATATTATGATTTTTGGTGCTAACAGTGCTTAGACTCTTATACATGACTGCTAGAATTACAAAATAGTGAATAAATAATTTACAATTCTAGCAGCTAGGTTTAAAAGGATCCATGCACTGTTGCACATTTTTTTAACAAAGATACTTTCCAAATAAGCAATGGAACTTTTAGAAGAGTGGCTTAAGAATTTATTTTCCAAATTAATAATAAAATATTTTTTAACGGTGTTTAGGCGGTGGTCTTTTAGAAACTATTCCATGCTCAAGAGTCGGTCATGTATTCCGAGATTTTCATCCCTATAAGTTTCCCAACAACCGAGACACTCATGGTATTTATTAAAAATTGAATTGAACATATTTTTTTATAAATATTTTCATATAACACATTGATTAAAGGAATCAACACGGCAAGACTTGCTTTGGTTTGGATGGATGAATACGCAAAGTTCTTTTTCTCACATCGGAAAGATTTAGAGGTGCTTTTTTTAAATTAATATTTTTCTCTGTTATATAATATTTAATGTGTGTTTTAAAAATTATATTTCAGAACAAACCTGATATAGGTGACATCACTCATCGGAAGATATTGCGTGAAAAATTAAGCTGTAGATCGTTTGAATGGTATTTGAACAATGTGTATCCGGAAAAATTCGTTCCGGGAAAAAATGTTAAAGGATACGGAAGGTTTGTTCTCAAAATATTACGATTTTGTGTTGTGCTTATTCATCATTTTATTCTATTCCAGATTTAAGAATCCGTACATGGGACTTTGCATCGATAGTCTCGGACACGATAGCGAAAACCTTGGTTCTTTAGGTGTGTACGTTTGCCATCCCACCTTGCAGTATTCCCAACACTTTAGCTTAACTCAAAATGGAGAAATGAGAACTGAAGAAAAATGCGCCCAAATCCAATACAAAAGGTATATTTTAACTCTAGTATCTAAGCTTTATAAAACTAGTTTAATAACAGTTTTTTTATGCAGGGAACCAAATGAAGCTAGAGTTGTTATCATGTCTGATTGTCACGGAAAGAAAAGGGATCAGGTATATACATTTTTATTAAATATGGATATTCGAGTCATTTATTAATTTGTTGGAATATATTTAGGAATGGCGATTGTTAAAAAGCAATCAAATACAACATGCAGAGACAAAAATGTGCTTGGATACCAAAGGATTAACCAGTGGTGATGAGTTAGTCGCTTCTGATTGCGACCTAAGCTCTAAGACTCAACGTTGGCATATTGAATTCAACGAAAAGAATAAACTCGGAGAAGTCCCTTCCAATTTTGGTATTATAACTTAATGCATTTGAACATAAGTTCTTTTCGTATAAAATTTTGGTTATGATTTATTTAATATTCATAGGTACAAATGATGAAAATTTCGGCGCCTTCCAGGATGAAAACGGAATCGAGAGCGAAATGATCAGATCGAAACAGATACAAAGATATAGTTATTCGGCGAACCGCATCAATAGGGAAAATGTGGGCGAAGATTCTGCAAATAAAAACGTATTAGCAAAACCCAATATTTACCCTGGAAAGATAGGAATACCGACATACCAAAAATCGTCCTCTCAATTGTAGTGAATTTAAGTGTATTATGTATATAGAAAAATCATCTTCTATAATACTACATATATTCCTAAATGCCTTATGTGCCTTAAAATGTGTGTGACTAGTTTTTATTTTGCCTTAATCCATCATTTTTTGCCATATATTTCATTAACGTTCTTCTATGATTTTATCGATGGACTGTTACCGTAAATCAATATTTTTTGACAACCAAAGTGTATGTACGTTTTGAAAAATTTCTGTAAAAATATATTTACATTCTCAATATATTTTAAATACATGTGCATTTATATAAGTGACATTATATTTTTAATTTAGAACTTAATTTATTAATATCGTATTAATTCAAGAATATTGATTAAGATCAAATTTAATGTTTACTTAAAAAAAAAAATTTTTCTTTAGATTTTATTGACTAAAGACTTGGAACAGGTGCCTTTTTATTGTTATAAATAAATTAATGTTTGTGTAATATAATAGTATATTATATAGATATATATTTAGTTGTATATATACATATAGTATATATTTTGCATATACATATGTAGTACCTTAATATGAATAATATCAACTCATGAATCAAGTCGTACTTATATATGTACATACTAAAATTGGACTGATTTTATTGCTTAAACTCGAGATGTATATTTTAATAGAGTTATAGCATGTTTTTTAAATTAAATATAGTATAGCTGAATGAAATTCGTCCACATATAACTGTGTATTAAATTATCAAAAATATGGAGATACAATACGGCACTTCATAACCTTAGAGAACAAATTGACAACAAATGTGTGGATTAAGTTCTTACTGCACTATTTTGTCCATGTATGGTTTATTGTTTGTGCAGAGTTTACACTAATATAGAATTGTGATAATTTTATATTGTATGTTGATTTTATATGTATTATTTAAAAATTAATAAATCAATTTTATTTCAATAATATTATTAGTAATTAAATATATAACTACAACTAAGGAGAGTTCTTTGTTGACGTATA
Source organism: Plectrocnemia conspersa (assembly GCF_051122295.1). Taxonomy (NCBI): domain Eukaryota; kingdom Metazoa; phylum Arthropoda; class Insecta; order Trichoptera; family Polycentropodidae; genus Plectrocnemia; species Plectrocnemia conspersa. The sequence continues at coordinate 4,420,379 of NW_028277176.1, read as the reverse complement.
GAGTGTGTTAATGTCGTAATGTCATGATGATATAAATTTTAAACAGCTGTCATTATGTAATCATCTTCAAGAACAGAAAACCGTTAAATTTAAAAATCAAAATAAAAATTATAAATCTTGCGGAACACAGATTAGGATTTTGCGATGTAAGTATAAAAATAATCTTTGCTCAAACTACTGTGATTAATTAAGAACAGAGATGAAAATGCACGACCACAAAGTATCTTTAGAACCCTTTCTGAACTTTTTGTCTTAAATTGCATTACTTCTAGCGACATTTTTTATAACGCGATTTTTAGAGCGATATAATTCTGCTAGTAAGCCGCTGTTTTCTGTGCTGCGGCTGTGCTTCGAAATCTGCTTTTATAAGTGCAGTAATTTGCATGCGAACTTTTATAAAAAATGCAATTTATAGATCTTTTTTTTTGTTAACGTGCTTTAATAGTTTATTTATTCAGCTTACAATAATTTTATTTTATTTATTTTTTATTCGTAGATATTTGTCAAAAATAAAATAAAAGTTAGAAATATTTTTTGCTGTCTGATAGCACAGCAAAACTTTCACTCTTTCTACTTTAAAATTCATAATTATAACGTAACCAAAACTTAGCATGAAGTAAAAAATGTACTACGCATCATATTATGATACATTAGATATATAATTATTTATAAACGTGCAGTTTTAAATGATTTTAAAGTTTTTTGACATAGCAAAAAAAGATCAGAAATACAATGGACAATAATTGAAATTTCCGAGTAACTTAATTTTACATGATTTTATTTAATCCAGTGCTCGATAGAGTTTGAAATATCTTAGCTGTTTCAAAAGAATCTGTTTCTTTTGTTAGTTTTTATTTTTTTTCATGCTCTTAAAATTTATTAATTTAAAATACAATGGACGATAATTAATATCTCCGTAAAACGTTTCTTTTTTTGTGAGTGCGTATTTTAGCTTAATCCATCTTATTAGATTTTGATATTTTCAAACCCATTCATCGACAGATGTCGACATGAGTCGGTCGTTGCTTGGTGACAGTCGTCACAAACTTTCTTCTATTTTTTTATTTAATTGCATCCGTTTGCCTTACAAGCGATTAACATATTTACTCAAGTGTTTTTTAGTGTTTATATTTCTGACTTTTGTGTTCATGGTGATTAATATTTACTACAAGGTTAATTTCTTTTATGAAGACCGCTCGATTGCTCTTGGCGAATATAGGCAATTCGAGAGTTTGATCAATGCGGACGAGGCGAGGATCATTCAAGGATTAGGAGAACTAGGACAGCCTGCTTATCTCGACGACTTGGAGAAGTTCCAAGGCGAAGAGGACTATAAAAGGATAGCTTTGAACGAGTACTTGAGCGATAAGATTGCATACAACAGATCTTTGATAGGTACAGACTATTCTTAATAATGTTTTATCTTAACATACATATGTTTATGCCACATTTTTGATTAAATTATTGTTAATATGCATTGGATAATTTAATTTGTAATTTCTGCAACGCAACTCAAAAGTCATTAGACTTTGATTAGTAAAATATAAGTAAACCTTGTCTGAATATTAAAATATAAAATTATAACCATACTGCATGGTAAAATAAAGCTCTGAATTTGTATTAAGAAAATAAGAGCTTATCTAAAATTTTCTATCTGCGTAGTCTATAATGTTAAAATTAAATTTATACATGGTAGGTATATATGACAACACAATGTAAAAGTATTTCACCTGTATATACAAGTGTTCATTTAAAATACAATTATTGTTCTAATATTTGATTAGTATGCATAAACTATTATTATCAAATATTGGTGATGTTTAAAATGTGTCTTAAATAATTGTTAAATCGCATTTCAGTCTTAGCAAGGTGTATTTTAGTGCACTTTCTTTTCGCATGTATCACTTGCCAGATAATGTTCTTGTCTTAGAAATGATTTAATATATAACATAGTTTCAAATTATTCTATAGCTTTGGCGGAGTTGATAGCATTTAAAATTATTTTACGAAATAAGAATGCTTTTATGTTTTATATAATATATCTGCCATCAACAAAATCTCAAAAGACATTGACTGACAATAATACTTCAGAGATTTACGATGTGGTGCCGTATGAAACGCAATTCAATTTGAATTACATATTTTTATTAATATTAGTTTTGCTTATATGTGTGTATATAAAAAATATTGAATTAAGCTACCTGCTGATGGGTGGCACAGTATTTAAGGGGCACAGGGGTCCTGGTGATGCTGCATCTAGGAGCTGCGGTCTCTCGAGAGCGTAGGTACAGATGGAGGGCTTATCTTTTGGGGAGCCTTCTGAAAACCTTTGTTTCTTAGGTTTCAGTCTCTGGGAGCACCGATAAAAGCCCTCTGGAGCGTCGAGTGTTTAGGGGATAAGCATCTAATAAGATCATACTTTTCATTTTTATCATCACACAGTAAACGCGTTTTTTACTGACCAATAGAAAACAGATTCACTTAAAATATAATTGAATTGATTTTTATTTTATTAAATTCCATCTTTATTATTAATTGTATAGTTTAGTAACATACGTTGCAAGAATGAAACATATAATTATGGTTTATTAGAATAAAAAATGTATGCCCATAAACATTAAATATATTCTGAAATCAGAAAACTATGAAACTAAACCATTTTTTTCCAGATTTTCGTAATCCAAAATGCATCAACAATAACTACGACGATGATCTCCCACCCGCATCTGTGGTGGTTGTTTTTCACGACGAACCTTATTCGGTCATGGTCAGGACAGTTTGGAGTATATTGAATACTGGAGGGAAATATGTACACGAAGTTGTGTTGGTCGATGATTGTTCGACATTGCCAGTGCTTAAGAATAAATTAGATTATTACGTTAAAACTAGATTTCCAGCCAACACGGTGAAGATTGTTAGACTAGAAGAAAGGCAAGGCAGAAAATATTTCTAAGATGAAAAACAATTGTGATGTATAGAATCAAATTTCAAGATTATTTTACTTAAACCACCTATTAATAAAATGCAAAAAAGCAATTGTACATTGAACTTCAATAAGAATCAATTACAAGAATCCACGGTTTATTTTATCTACTACTCGGTTTAGGGCGAAAGCCGTGCTGCACAGCCAGGATAGTGTTTTTTTTATCCACGCAGTCGCGAAGTCTGAATACAATAACCAGTTCGTGGATCTTTCCTATTATGGAAAAAAGGTTTATCGATCTGTAATCAGACGTTTTGGTGGCACCTGCTTTTGGAAGTAAGTGTGGGGGCTGTTCGTTGTTTTTTCTCAGCCTCTGGTGTGGTGTTTGCATGCACATTTAACACAGGTCGAAGCGAGATTGCAAAATCGCACCCCATGCCCATATTGTTGGCATCTGTGGCACTAGTTAATGTGCCATGGAGCCTTTTTATGCTACTTTTAAGTAACTGGTGCCTATTTTGATAAAAATGGCCGGTACCCTTGGTTAATATCTCGGAGGATGTGACTTCTTACAAGTTTTTAGCTTCAGCCTTTTCAGATGCTGATCGTTTTTTTCCGTTTGACTTGGGTGAAGGCTTATTTCCATGTCGTCAATGTTGGGGGCTTTCTTCTTTTTTATTTACTCGTTTTCTTCTTTATCTGAAATTTAGTTTGAAATGTTATTTTTTCTTTTTCGTTTACTGCAGTGTCGGGGGAGTTATTGTACTGTGGTGACAGTGGCCGTGAGCTCTTCGATTTTTCTGTGTTGTGCTAGAATTGTTGATTGGAGTTTTTCCACTAGGTTCTGGAAGTCCTTCAGTGACTTAATTTTTGCCAATTTCAAAGGAGCCATAATTCTACAGCTAAAAGTCGAAGTGCGTGTGTGTCCATCGATCCTTGTCTGGCTTTTGGTTCACGGAACGCGCAATTTAAATGATTGCGAGAGTGAATCTCCCCTATGCTTGTACTCCGTTGTGTGCAGCACGGTTCGAATTTGTCTGGTTCTTAGACTTATAACGTGTTATTACCCCTAGCACGCACAAGTCAATTACCCGTATGATAAAGATTGCTTTAGGATATTTCCCGATCGACCAAATTATGTCTTGCAAACCAGTCGATCGTGGTACATAGTTCAACGTGCTAGCTAGCTCTGGTATATAGAATCTGATATTGAGTTTCAACATCACAATTGTCTTTATTGTATATATTATTTTATCGTCAAAATTAATTATTTAAATTTGCAGGTCTGGTCTGATTCGTGCCCGATTGGCAGGAGCTAAAGTAGTTAAAAGTGGTGTTTTGGTTTTCTTGGACGCTCACTGCGAATGCATCAAAGACTGGCTACAACCACTGTTACAACGTATCAAAGAAGACCGCCATGCCGTTGTAATGCCAATTATTGACATCATCGACAGTAAAACATTACAATATCGTTCAACAGGCTTAAATTTTCAAGTAAGTTAATACTGTATTATCTTGCCTTCTGATAATCTGTAGACGAGATGTCTGGTGAGAAAATATTTCATAGTTTAATTTATTTAACTTTTGAAGAGTAATTCGCGCATTGTTATGCAAGAGAACTGCACCTTTCGTTTGACTAGTGTGGGAATCGGACAAAACAGTACGATTTATTGACTGTAATGTAAAACTCTTCACCAGGAAGCAAAAAAAGTCTACAAAGCCTTTTTTATAATTAATTGAATAGTGCAATTTGATGTTATTTAAATACAGGCCAAAAAATAATATATATATAAATAAAAATTAAAAAAATAATATATTTCCCGAACAATTTAATTTTAACATAAATTATACGAAGTGGGAAAAAAGTTTTTGCACTTTTGAAAATTCAATAAAAAAAACTAAAGGTCGTATAATAATAAATATTGGATATATGACAGGTTGCTCCATCCTACACCAATTGGTGTAGTTTCTAGTTCCATTGCAAAATTCGATGCAAAGTTAATATTGGTATCGCTATAGCAACAGAACGCCTGGTTCTCCGAAGAATCGTTGTTTTTGTAAAACTATTTTACGCAGAATGCTTATTGTTCCCCCGTGAAGCGATCCATTGCGACTAAATTTCCAAGGACCAAACTCCTATGCGATTTAAAAAGCGCAAAAACTTATAGCCCGTTGAAACTTTCTTGTTTTTTGTAGGTTGGCGGTTTTTTATTTAACGGTGATTTTAAATGGATTTGGGTCAGTGATTCAGAACTAAAACGAAGAAAAAGTGACATATCGCCAACTAGGTAACATCTATGAGATTAAAAAACTTGAGCTGATGTATTTATTGCAATTTTATTAATAATTATTACCATTATTATTCCAATCTCCTAGTATACGATTTAAACTAATAAGAAATAATCTATAACATATTTATTACAAATTACAGATCACCGACAATGGCTGGAGGCTTATTTGCGATAGATCTCGACTACTTCTGGGAAATTGGATCATACGATGAACAAATGGAAGGCTGGGGTGGAGAAAATATAGAAATGAGCTTCAGAATATGGCAATGCATGTACACACTTCTTATTATTATTCAATAAGATTTAAAATTAAAAATATATTTTAAACACCCTGGGATCATGATCTGTAAAATAATCTATATCTTAAAGTCGCACTATTTACCAACAACAAATTAAATATTTTCAAAGCGGAGCTCTTTCATATTTATATCGTTGTAAGACTTAACCCGAATTTTTACCTACACTTTCATCGCACAAATTGCCTAAATAATAATAGTAAATAATTATGATTTGATTTAATATCATTCCCTTTTAATATTTTGAAATAAATTCATAATAAATTCTAATTCACTAAAACATTCTCTGCGACTGCCCCCGGGTATCCGCTTTAACGCATTTATTCAAGTGAAAGCTGACATTTGACTTGCCTCTCTCACCTTTAGATATTTCGTTTGGAGATAAAAATGGGATTTTCAGACTTTTTTCTTATAATAATGTATTTTGCATAACAGCCATAATATACCTGGAGAATTGGAAACGCTGTCACTAGGCACATGTAGTTTATAAACTTGCTAGCCTAATTCCCTCGACTTGTATTGCTTTATTTGTATTTGAATAGACACCGACTGTCCTTTGTTTATATATATTTGAAAGATGTATTTGCAAATAGCCATAATCCGTAAAAAAAATTGATCGACACATGCGATTGTATAACGTCAGTGTGACTATTAAACTTGTTCTGCAAATCATCACTTGATTTATCATGCTTTTAACAATTAATTGGGATAAATTTAAATTTCACGTTCAACAAATGATCCCGACAACACAAAAGTAAGTTGAAATCAAAACATTTTTCTTAGTCATTGAATAATCTAGCCTCCACATTAGTGACAAAAGGGAACTTGAATATCGGACATTACATATACAAATCTTTATGCTCATAATTATTTTTTTGTTGTTAGGTGGAGGAAGTTTGGAAATAATTCCATGCTCGAGAGTCGGCCACATTTTCAGAGAGTTTCGTCCATACAGTATGCCTACTACCCGAAACACTAATGGTATTTAATTATTATATAAATTGATCTAAATCAGTGTACATTCAATGTTTAATTTATTTATATAATATCCTTGATTAAAGAAATCAACTTGGCAAGAGCTGCTATGGTTTGGATGGACGAATATGTAAACTTATTTTTCTCCCATCGAAAGGATATAGAGGTATGTTTTAATTACATAAGGGTGAGTCAAATGAAAACTTTGATTAACGAAGCAATAGTGACACATAATTTATAAGGTATTTAACATTTGATTATACAAACAAAAAATAGTATTTAATCTTTCAGTGTCAAGTTTTGGCAGTGATGAACGAATTTCTGCATTCTTTTTTTTCTGAAAATTATGAATTTTTTATTTTTACTCGATCTGTTTATTATAAAATAGACGACTTTTAGCCCGCTGTCATCAGTCTGTATATAAGTTATGGCAGTCGTCGGTCTAATTCGTACTTCGCTCATTTTGGATTACCAAAGGGATCTTATCTGGATCCTCTGCTCTTTTTTGACCTGAGTCATCAGCATATAATAAATATTCCAGTGTTTTAGTCAAAGTGAAGGTGGTGGTGTACTTTTTAGCATCGCCAAGTGTCACGTTGTCATATTTAACAAATCTCCTTGCCCGGCAAAGTTCAAGCAGGGAGGGACATTTTGTATTAACATCTCCAAAAGGGTTCAAGAATGCTCGACTTTGTTATGCGGAGCGCGTACAACTTCAATAACAATGACCTGCAATGTAAATAGTGATATAAACATATTTATGATATATTAAATAATTATTTTAGGTGTGGAAAGGTAAGGAAAATACAGAGTTTTGATACAAGAGTACTGGTAAGAGGGTATTCAAACCTAATTTTAGTCAATAGAAAGGCGCAAAAACAACTGTCACTTCTCAGAAGTTAAAGATCCGCGTCAAAAGCAATAGAATCGTGTCAGCGTCGTCGCCGTCGCAGTGGGAACGCTCGTTACCGAGAGTCTTTGTCGCTGATTGATTTTTGATGAACAGTTGGTCATGGGACGTGGTATTACATTTTTTATAGCGATTATTCATGGAAACTTGGACAAATAGGAGAAAGGGCAAAATGAGAGCCAATCGCGTCAGCGATTGGACATATTAATATAATATAATAAAATAATACATATAACAGAACAACGGCACAGTGTTTATAGTTAGTTTCCTTTGACTCACCCTTGTACATAAATATATTAATATATTTATTAATACATACATTTATGAAAAATATTAGGGGAGCCCTGATATTGGTGATTTAACTGATCGACAACTATTGCGCCAGCAGTTAAATTGTAATACGTTTGAATGGTATTTGAAGAATATATATCCAGAAAAATTCATTCCAGGAACAAATGTTATAGGATATGGAAGGTTTGTTACTATATTATAAATGCATATTTCAGGTATTTATATTTTTTTCAATTTTAGATTTAAGAATCCAAATTCAGGATTATGTATAGATACTCTAGGAATTCGGAGCAATGGACCTTTAGGCGTATATTCTTGCAATCCCAACTTGGAGTTTTCTCAACACTTTAGTTTGACTCAAAATAAAGAATTGAGAACTGAAGAATTGTGCAGTCAGATTCAAAACAATAGGTACAGTGTTCTTATATAGCACCTCTAATTAATAAAACGATGTTGATTGTATTTTTTTATATATACATAAATATATATAATATATAGAGAAGAAAATGGAACTAGGTTTGTTGTCATGTCTGATTGTATTGAGAAAAAAATGGATCAGGTATATATACTTTTAATTATTACTATGTATACAAATTAAGCAATTTTTTTATATTAATTGACGTAATCGATTTAGAAATGGCAGTTGTTAAAAAGCAATCAAATACAGCATTTCATGACAAATTTGTGCTTGGATACTACAGGATTGAAGAGTGGTGATCAATTAATCGCTATCCAGTGCGACCCAAACTTAAAAAATCAACGATGGCTAATCGAATTCAACGAAAAAAATCAGCTTGGGGCAGTCTCTTCTGATTTCGGTATTAAAAACATAAGCATATAGATTAATCAGTAATAACGTGTAAACTATAAATGTTCTTGTCTTAAGTTCCGTATTTGCTTCTCCAAAGAAAACAGGTCAACATTTTAACTTTTTTTTACTTAACTTAACTTTATTTTTTGAAGTAAATCTGCATGTATCAAATCAATTTTTATTTTTCATGTAACGCGTCCAAAGGGTTAAGGATTACAGTTTAAAGCTATTGTATATAAATTATTTTAATATTACCTCATATTATGTAAATTACAATCTATATAGATACAGCTGATGTTAAGAATAATTTGATTATGATACATTTATATTTACATGAAAATCATTTGAATATAATTTTTAGGTTTGAACGATGAAAACTTTGGTGCTTTTCAAGATGAAAATGGAATCTAACTTGAGATGGGTATTTATTAACAGATGGAAAAGTGTGATGTGTAGAATAAATATTATAAGTATGTATTACATTTACTCATTTTTTTAGTAAAATGTAAAAAACTGTTCTATAATGCAGTGTACAGTATATTGGTCAGTTAACATTTATTTCTATGTAATTTTAATAAAATTTAATTAAAAAAAGGAATGTATCTTAATATCATATTTTTCCCTTTATTATTAAACCTCATATGTGTATGTCTTACAATAAATCTAACTTCTGGACTAATAAAAACAAAACGTAAAACTATCTGTGACATTGTAAATACAATCAACATAAAATCACGCGAGAAAACGTAGACCATTGATTGGTTATGTTCCTTTGTTTGACATACACAATCAATTGTGACTGGACCAAATCTGACGATTGAAGTGGAAAATCTGCTCGACTGCTTTTCTTCGGACTTCAATAGTGTCAGCCTAAATGGATGGAATCATACTGAATTTTCTGTGTCGATTTACAGTCGTCATTAATGTCCATCCGAGCAAGTAATTCGAATAACCATGAATCGTTTTCGCACCATGCATACTTTGATTGATAATAGGCATCCACAGAGACGTCGTATTACTAGAAATTGGTAGATTTATTTAATTTTGCATCCTATCTGTGGCGGGCCAACCTAAATGAGCTCGCAGGTCGGAGGTTCCCTGCCTCTATTCTAGGCAGTAATACACCTGACAATACGTTTATCGTAACTAACATATTATTTTTTTATTAAATATATTTTTTATGGTCTGAAAATATAAGTATATAAAATTAATTAAAATCACATCAAATTTTTCTTGTTCATATCCAATCTGCGATAAGAAAACCCAATTATTCACAAAGCGGATTTCCTGCTTTTACAAAATTTAACGATGCATCACATTGTGGTTTTTTTGGTTAATTAAAAATTATAAGAGCAATGCAAGCGATTTTAAATAATAATCAATCTGATTGTATAGTAAATTTGTTAGTAATTTCAATAACATAGAATCGATTAAAATATGTAAACCTTGCAAAGTTTATGAATAATACTTTGGGAACGAGAGGTGACGGGTTGCAATTAGACACAGATTAAGCCGCTGCTTGAAGTTACATGTTATTTATATAAATGAGTGAGTGGATGGTGCATGGGGCCCGCACCGGCTGAGCCAAAAAAAAAATTGTGCGTCACGCCAGTGTTACCAGAGTGCCTCCAAGCTAGAGGATATATTTGAAGCTATAAAAAAATATTAGGGTGCGAAAATTGTAAATGGATTTTAATATTACTTTTCGCAAACCGCCAGTGTCCTTTTGGGGTCTTGTGTGATGCCGCTGACTTTTTTGTGGTTGCTCAAAAACAGGTTGTGAGCTACAGTAGGATCAATTACTAATTGATCTTTCGGTGTTTTAATTATTTGTATTTTGTCAAATATTATATTTTGCTATTTTTTTTCTCGGGTTTCTGACTTTGTTTCAAGTTGGGATGAACTGTCGTGTGTTTAATCTGGGGAGCTCAGATTGAAGTTCTTGATGAAGTGCTGGTAGAAGCGAGTTTCGTGTGGAATTGTTGATATATGCGCAGTGTATGCACTTTCACGCTACAGTCAATATCGAAGATTTTAAGGGTGAAATTATATTTGTTAATATCCGTCTGCTTTCTTAACATTTTTATTTATTTATTTTACTAAATTTTCCGTAGTAACTTGCCAGCCCAATGCGTTACAACGAGGTAAATCTGCATTAATCGAGTAAGTCAATCAGATATAATGAATATATACAAGTAAGTATTAACCACCAGACTGAAAGTCTGGGAATCGGTGACATCTATATTAATAATTATAAATTATTATATGTAATATAATTTATAACCAATAGATGTCACTGCAGCTGGGGCCGGTTTTTTTAATAATAGCTCAGTTTATGATGCATGACCGCTAAATTTTGAATATGTTGGAGATTCACAAGCCTAGCAACTTGTCATTTTGCATTACATTGTGCTGTCAAAACAATAATAGTTGTATGAATGATAGCTATGATTCATTTATGTATGTATATATATATTTCCTCCATTTTTACGCACGGTATGCATAAAATCCTAACAATTTATGGCGCTTTTAACGCGTTAGATTTTCTCACGGGCAAAATTCAATCTTTTACTTGCTTTATAGACGATTATAATTATAAGATATAGATATATAAGATATATAAGACGATAATAATAAGTACATTTAAAATGAGCTTAATTAAATACATATTGTTTGCGAATACAATTTTGGCGGAAGGATGGTGACTGGTGGTAAATAGACACAGATTGGGCCACTGCAGTAGTATTTATTAAAGTTAGCTTACAATTGAATTAGTTACATGGAAATTATTTGATGCGAGTGATCGGCGGATGAGGCCCCGCTAGTGGTTGTCTTCCCGACGAGGTCCACCAAGGAGCCCCGCCGGAGTATCTTTGACGTCATATCGCAAACTATGTTGTGTCTAAATTTATTCTTGCTTCAACGTCTCTTTCAAATTTTTGCCAGAGGCATTTATAGTTAAAACGCTTTTCCATAAACTGTAAAAAAATACAATACATAACAACTACATTATTTTTTTATCTATATTTATGTTTTCCGAGTACATGTGTACTTTAAAAATTTGAATTTGAATACAACACTAATATTATTTCTATATTTTATTTTAATCAATATTCAATAAATTCAATCCAGTATTGAAAGAAGAATCATTCTTTAAATTTCACTGTGAATGTACTCTCTAAACCAGTGTTTCCCACGGTGGGGCGTACGCCCCACCGGTGGGGCACCACGCCTCAGAGGTGGGGCACCACGCTTCAGAGATGGGACACCACGCTTCAGAGATGGGACACGTCGGAAATTATCAAATATTCCACATATAAATATAATTTGCTCGTTCACGACTAAATATACCCACGTGCGTAGGATTTCTTAAAATTTGGATTTATACCTGCTGGGCATGACGAATGTCTACCTTTTTGTCTTATGTGTGAGAAATCCTTTACCAATGAAACAATGAAACGAGGTCGTCTTGAAGCACATTTGAAGGCGAAACATAGTACTCATATTAATTCAGATATTATTTTCTTTCAAAATCTTAAAGAAAAATTTGGAAAACGAACAACATTAACAAATCTACATTGTGCACAAACTGCAAGTATTGATCGTAGTCTTGAGGCTAGTTACCAAATTTCATTGCTCATCGCTAAATGTGGAAAAAAATATACTATAGAAGAGGATCTAATCAAGCCATCAATATCAGCATTTCTTAAAACAGTTCTACAACAAGATGACAAACTCGTGAAGGCTATGCCCCTCAGCAACACTACGGTTTGCAGAAAAATAGACGAATTGAGTGAAAACGTTGAAATCCAACTTGTTGAAAAGCTGAAAACAATAAAATTTTCACTACAAATGGATGAATCAACTTTGAGAGACAGTGAAGCCGTGTTGCTAGCTTACGTAAGATATATTGATAAAAAAAATTTGCAGAAGAAATGTTATTCTGCAAATCATTAGAAAGCACCACTTCCTCCAAAGATATATTTAATAAGCTAAATTCAGATATGACTGTGGTGCATTGTGTTATTCACAGGGAAAACTTGGTGGCTAAATACATTTCACCTGTTCTAAATGAGGTACTAAATTCCGTTATAAAGTGTATCAATATGATTAAAACTAGTGCTAAATCTGAGCGTCTCTTCAAGTTATTTTGTGAAGAACAAAATGCGGAACACGTAAGACTGTTACTTCACACTGAAGTAAGATGGCTCTCAAAAGGAAATTCTTTAAAAAGATTTATGGAATTATTCGATACCCTTTGTGATTTTTTAAGCAACCGATCTGATATGAAGTTTTTGATGACGGTCGACGGTAAAGCATTTGTAAGCTATTTAACTGATATATTTGAAAAATTAAATATTTTAAATAGCCAACTTCAAGGATCGGAAAAAACACTTGTCGATGCAAAAGCAAAGATATTTGCATTTACCACTTTTATCAAATTATCTAAAAAAAATATTTTTAACAACAATTTTGAAAAATTTTACTGGCTACAAAAATGTGAAGTGACTGATAATGCTAAACGTGTTATTTTGGACCATCTGCAAACTTTATCAACTGATTTTAAATAACGATTTGCTGATTTAAAAGAGATACATTTTCCAGCTTGGTTGACACAACCAATGCTGGTAGATATTTCAAATGAAAATTTGTATGAAGAACTTTCGGAAATGCAAAATGATGATTCGATTACAAATGTATTCAATATAAACGGAATAATGGCATGGATGTGAGAAGAAACTAACACAAAATATCCTAATATTACTTTGCATGCTAGAAATTTATTATTACCCTTTCCATCATCTTATTTAGTGGAATGTGGTTTTAGCGCCATAAGCGATTAACTTATTAAAAAAAAATCGATTGAATATTACAAATAGAGAGGACTTAAGACTGAAATTAACCAAGTTAGATCCAGACATAAAATTTCTTTGTAGCAAGCGTAAGTGAATTTAATAATTTAATAATGGATTAGGCATAACCATTTTATTTTATTTTACTTACATCTTTAATTTGTATTTTGTAATTATTTCAATTATAATATACGTTTTGAAAATTTACCTACTGTTTTATTAAAAAAGATGCCGGTGGGGCATATGACTTTTGAAAAGACTACGGTGGGGCATGGCATAAAGAAGGCTGGGAAACACTGCTCTAAACGCTCTGTACACTGAAGCAACGCAAAAAACATGTGGTGGTGACTAAATGTAGGTTAATTATTACAAACAACTCCTTTTTTGCAAGCAACGTTTTCCTGTGCATCCTTCAGTTATGTTTTAGCTATCAAGGTGGTTTGTGATAAAATATATTTTATAATATTGCATTATTTAAAATCATACAAATAAACTATTTCATTGCTAGAAAATGAAGCTAATATTTTTTTTAATTTTTAAGTTTGTCTTTATAAACAGATCAATGGTACTATGTACCAACACTTCACAAAGTCATGTCCTACATGGTAAACATATGAGTATTTTTTAAATATTTCATGGTGATTGTTATTTATTTTTGACTTTATAGAAGGGGAAAGTTGTACGTTCAATAATACAACTCAAGGTGTTTGTAAATATATGTTTCAATGTCCAATTGCACAAGATCAACTGGGAACAAAGAAAATATGTCCAGTGGTGTGTGGTTTTAGTGGTATGATATTATTATAGCATGTTAGTTAAGTATTATTATTACTAATTTAATTATTATCCGTATATTTATAAAGGTATTACGCCGATCGTTTGTTGCCCAAGACCTAAGCCTAATTTTTTGAGGAGAAAGAGAGAAAACGTTGGAGATCTGGCGATGGAATGTAATATATATTTTAGTATTAAATAATTTTTTAGTCCCTTCATTTTGTTTCACTACGTTATGAATTGTTCGCTCAGTAGGACGATAAATTGAGTATAATCTTCCTATAAACTTCCATACACAATTTGTACAGAATTGTTATTTCTGTAGAACAATTTTAACACGTTGAGCTGTGGTTATGTGATCCATCAAATTCAGTGGCTTACATATAAAAAATCCTTGCAAATTTTATTTTCTTTTATGTGCCACAAACATACTGTAACTAAAAATATTAACATCAGTTGAATACACACTTTTAGAGGGTTGTCATTAATATATTCTACTATTTGCAGTAAATTAATCTGACTAATATCCACACAATTTTTTCAATTTTCAACGTTTAAAATGACTAAGCTATTGTAATGAATATTTTCCCAGCACACTTTTACACCACTTGATACACAAAGCAATGTAAATTTATAAAAAAACAGATTTTTACTAATGAAAATTGATTTTTTTATCCAAGATTGTCTACGGAATGCTTATTCCTCTTCGTTTTCCATGATCATAGGCGGTGGTGGTGTAAATTCATATGATGGTGAATTTTCTAGCATGGTATGAGCACATATTTAAAAAACATAAGTTGCTTAAACGTTGAGTAAAATAAACCTTCAACTTTAAATAGGTTGCAGTTGGATGGCCACTTGTAGATGATACAGGCTACGCTTGGAACTGCGGAGGTACACTTATTAGTGAATATTATGTTCTGACTGCAGGTCACTGTACAACAACAAATGATCCTCAATTGAAAACGTTTGTGATTTAAAATAGTATAAATAAATCACATATATATTGAATATATTTTACTTTACAGTAATAATCCAACTATAGTCAGGTTAGGAACTGTTAATTTAAAACAATCTTCGTCAAGTTCACTAGATGTAGCAATCGCTGAAATATATGTACATCCAGATTATAAGCCTCCAATTAAATACAATGACATTGCATTATTAAGGCTCACAGAAAGTGTTAGGTAAGAGTACCATTTTATATATTGTTTTTTTATTTTAACAGCTACTCTGCTAAATATAAATAACAATAAATGTTATATAATGGCGATAATATTTATATGAAATGATTAAAAACAGATTATGTATTTTCATTCCAAAACAACAGCTGTAATGCACTGTATTTTTTGTTCTATGGTAAATAAAAGGATTTGAACAATTCATTAAATAGAAAATACCATATTTGATAATAATTAACTAATGATATTTCTATAAATGGCATGCATTACATTAAAAATTTATATCATACTCTCTAGTTACATAAATAAGGGCATTCAAATCAGAAAATAATTTTCTGATAGAAATCTGAAGTCGAAATACATTTTGGTAATAACACATAACTATGTCTTTTAAACATCCTTGCCACAAATTATATATTTAGCTACCAGTTAGAAACATATCATAGTTAGCATGTTCTTTACTCGCTGGTTTCTAGCAATGCGATTTGTATATGTATATCCAGAGCTAGGCTATTATTATAGATATTATCTCACTTTAGACAGAACAAGTTCAGTTTTCATGTTCTTGCCTCAGACTTTTTATTTTCGATGCAAGATTCATAGACATATAGAAATTTATTTGGAAAAGTTTTAAATTACACATAACTTACGGTAGGTAGGTTAAACGTAAATTAAACATTGAAAGAAGTTAATAGAACCTTGTGCATATCACAGTGATGCAATTAAATAGAAAGTGTTATTTTAATATTAATAAAAAAAATAGGAAGCCAGTTTTCTTTAACCTAAAGAGCAATCGTGCTTATGCTTCTTTTTTGTGTTATTTTGTACGGTTCAAAAGCAGTATTTTCTATTTAAGAAAAAAAATTTGCAGTAAATTATAAATAGTGCAGTGCAGTCTGTTGTGTGTTACTAATATGAATGTCTTAAAAAATTGCTATGATTGTTAAATTATCATTTTTAATTAGTGAATTCTTAATTTTGTAGAAACACGGATACAATTAAGCCGGCGTGTTTAATACAAAGTAATGATTTCTCATTTGTTGAAACACCAAGATATCCTAAAAAATTTATAATAAAACCAACTTCAGAGTTTAATGGTTTTGGTTGGGGTGAAACAGGAAATTGTAAATGTGTTTTATACCAATATATAGCGTCTGTAATAATAAGGTCGAACTCAACAACTGTATGTTTTCAAATAATCAACTTTAAAATTTAAAATAGAAGTTTACATTTTATTTTATATTATATCAGTTCAATACTAATTTTACTTTATAAAGCAGTGAAATTATAATTTGCTCTTAAGAATTCTGGAATACAGAAAATAAAAAAAAATAAAAATATACACATTGTTTTGAAGATTGACATTAATATTCCACGCGCCTCATTTTTATACTAAACTAAATAAAGTACACTCTAACATGCCATTTTAAAATTATATTTCAGCAAAATCTTCAGATATTCTTCAAAAAGTAACATTAAAATTAGTAGATAATATAATTTGCAATGCTGGATACAAAGGTAGAAGAAGCTTGCCAAATGGGATAATCAATTCACAATTTTGCGCTGGAGCTAACGGCACACAAGACATGTGTCGGGTAACTAAAATAAGCTGTATTACAAAAAATTATAACTAAAGTTTTTATTTTTATTTTAGGGCGATAGCGGAGGACCTTTAGCTATTTTAACAGACAGCGGTTACTTTATAGCTGGCGTTACTTCATTTGGTATTGGATGTCTTGGAGTACAAATCCCTGGTGTATACACAAGAGTCAGTTATTACATTGATTGGATTGAAAATATCGTTTGGGCATAAAGTAGAGCTATATTCGAGACCGTTGAATTAAAACAACACATTCTCCAAATACCAAACATCATTGATGTTCAACGTATGCTTTTTTAGTGTAGTGTTATATATTTATGTTATACAAATGCAATATGCAGTTTTTAGCAATTTGTAACGTGGCAAAATGCATTAATCGCTGTATTATATTTTGCACCATATCATATGTATGTTAGAAATGAGTACTTAATTTAAATTTAAAATAAATATTTTTAATAGATATATTTACATATAATAAATTATAAAACTAAATAAAAAATACAATGTATCTTTAATATTCAAAAATATATTTTCTTTATTACTCAACTTGTAAATTTGTCACTATATGAGCCGTTGATTTTGAAAGTAGGGCAAGTCCATTTTGTTAAAAAAAAGAGTTAGAGCTAATTTTCATTAGAAATTATCTTAAAATTTCTGTTTTTAATCAATTCAAAATCATATCGATAAATAACAGTAAATTTCTTACTAGTAATTTATTTTGCACAATGATATTAATTGTTTGTTGGTTTTGAAAGTGAGGTAAGTCCACTCATAATAAAATAATTTTAATAAAAATTTAAAAGCGTGCTATGTTAGTTAGTTTTTATAGTTACGAAGTCACAAAATTGAAAATTTTTTTGAGTCTTATAGAATAATGGTTTTACACAGAAGTGTGCTAAGAGAAGAATACGACCGAGAAATTACAGGGGAACGCAAAGAACTTGCAGTTTTAAATATTATTTAGATACCATAGAAGCAAAAATTTTAGTATGCAAAAGTTTTTTTTAGACATATTTAACCCTTTGGACGTGTTAATCAAAAATAATATTTAATTTAATATATCTAATGGAAGAGTGGACCGTGCTCTCAATGCATCAAAATTTTAGAGAAGATTTTCGTGGTAGAATGGAAGGTTTTTCCAGGAAAACCAATGAGAAAGAAGTAAAGCACGTGAAGGAACACATTGAGAGTTTTCCTCAATCACAAAGCCATTATACACGATAAAAACCTAGAAAACTATTTTGCTTTTACTTTGATTTTTAAAAATCTCTACCATACCTTAAAACTGACAGTTTATGTTTCATACTATAAACGAAACATGTATGTTTTAATTCAAGATTTCCATAATTTACATTATAATGAAATTCATATGTATACTTGAGATCTAACTGCATCCAGAGGATCACAAGAAGTAGCTTTTTCTTGTTTAAAACATCTACAAAATGTGACAACTCAAAAACATGTTATCACTTATAGCGATATGTGCACTGGCCATAATAGAAATATAAAGTTGGCATTAATGTGAATGAAAGTTGTTCGGTCTAGCGATAACCATAAATTATTATTATCTGAACATTCACTCTCGTCAAATGATCGCGATTTTGGTGTTTTAGAAATGGCTATTCGAAAAACCAATTTTCTGTAAATTCCCGACGATTATTACAAATGAATACAAACATATCGCTAACAAAATCCATATTTAATACACGAAATGAAAAGTGAAGACTTTTATTCAACCAAACCTCTGGAGGAGGCAATTTTGAAAAGTACCAAAAACATTGACGTTGAAACTGTCAACTGGCTGAAAATCTTATGGATACAACTTTTAAGAAATGCGCCGTATAAATTGAATTATAAAACATCAATCGAAAGCGATTCACCATTTTAAACTATTGATTTATCGCCAAAACGGGATAGGCCAAAGATTTTTGACAAAATAATATTGCCATCTTTAAATGGAAAAACTAGGCCCATCACTGAAGAGAAATATAAAGATATGATGGATTTATTGCCCTATATACCACCCATACATCATGGGTACTTCAAATATTTGCACCATCCTAATTAAAAAAATAATAGTAATATTCCTTTAGGTATTTTGTTATGTTGTATTTATGTTATTGTGTTATGTATATACAAGCGGCCCTCGACTTTCGCACATAATTGGTTCCTGAAAATGTGTGCGAATGTTGAACGTACGAAAGTCGAGGTATGTAAAAAAATTGAAATTGTGTGTATTTTAAAATATTTATTTATCAAGTAAATATAAGATGTTTAAGAGGCGCTTAAGAGACACGTTTAAGTGGGGTTTGCGGGTGTTTCGTTTGAAAAGTTATCAAGAGTTAACTGTTTTCCACTATTCTTTTTCTTTTCTTCATATAGTATTTTATAACATGCTATGTTTTTATTGATCGCTCTACGCACTTGAGATATGCGTTCTCCATTGGGATCACAATCTTCCATAATGTTTAAAAATTTGTCAAGGCGCGTGAAGGCTTCATTCATATTTTTCATTGTTAAAGAGTTTTCCAAAATAAACCTGTCTCATCTACATTAAATATTTGGCTAGAGGAATATTCTACATCTTCAATAATTTTGAATAATTAGGAAATAAATTCTTTTGCAGCATCTTTATCCGCATCAGCCGATTCTCCAGTAAATTTAATATTATAAAAAGAATACCTCATTTTAAAATTGTAAAACCAACCGTTACTTGCTTGAAAAACTGTGTTAAAATATTTTTTTAATCTATCCCTCCAATCTTTGTGCTAAGAGCTTTTGCTTGAATAATTGAAATACTCAGAGGGACATCTTTTTGATGTTGGTCATCGATCTACGATGACAAAGATTTTCCATTTCATCCATGTTTTTTTTTTGGAAACATTATTAAAGATTGTGGAAATATATCTTTATTTTCCACAATTTTGAACGTATTCTTTAATTATATTTTTATTTTGCAAAATTGAACATATCGTAGACCTGTTTGTATCATACGAACGTCCGATTGAAGCAAAAGATTCACCGCTATCAGAACGTTTTTTAAAATTTTTTTTTTTTAAGTGTGAATTGTGCGAAAGTCAAGGGCCGCCTGTAATTATTATATTTTTCCTTTTTGTTGTTCTCTCTTTTCTATAAAAAAATTTAAGCTTTTTGTTTAATGCACTTGTGATACTAATTATTTTAGTTTTCTAACCATTTTTTAGGATTTTTCTCAGCGGTTTATTTATAAAGCACCTTGGCTTAAATAACACTTCTACTTTTTCATACAACTACTAATAAATTACTTTTAAAAAATGGATATGGTTGAGTTATGTTAATGTGCGCGTGTATTTTTCTTTTTGTGGTAAAATCTCATGCAACGATATAACTACTACTGTATCCTCGAAAAATTCAAGAGTTCACAAATATCTCAAAAATAAATCAATAATGCAAATTGATATTAACTTTATATAAATTGAATAATTCAAAATAAAATTTAATCAGCACATTATTACGTAATTAAATAAAAAATAAAAGGATTAAATAATAAATTCAATATGTTTTAACACATTCTTATTTATTTAAACATTTCTCTAACAGCTTCTAAACATAGTAAATACATAAATTCCTTTTTTTTTTTAATTACATAATTTCAACAATAATATCCACATTTTATAATATTTTTTCATCATACAATAGTACAAGCAGATATCATAATAGATAAACAACATGGCTCTGCTGATAAACATGCTTTTCCAATCATTTATTTTTAAAAATAGAATTTAACTTACAAATGGAATGTGGGGATGTAAAACTTTTAAATAAAACGGGTTCAATATTAAAAAATAATAAAATATGGAGAAGCAAAAACTTGCACACATAATATGTTAAAAGACAACACATACTTGAATACTGGTTTTTCCATAAAGCTATTATTGTATCTTTGTATTATATATATGTATATATTATTAAATATATATGTCCTATTTACACGACAAAAAAATCACACTACACAAGTACAGAATGTGACGAAAAAATTGACCTTAACATTATTCACTTCGTGATAGAACAATATTTTTTCGCGATTAAACATTAACATGTTGAATACATAACGCTGTTACCGTTACATCTAAAATTCACTGTATCATGGAGTATATTTGTGTTATTTACACAAAAAAAAAATCAAAAAATAAATTGAAAAATAACACTTTTACTAATATTATGTACATATGCTGAAATTTAAATATACATCAGTAACATTGATTACGCAAAAATGGCCATTTTCATTCAAATATATACACTTGAAGATATCACAACTGAGACAATTTTATTCTTCGTAGATGCTTAACTTACACATATTTTGATCACATCAAGTTAAGAACTTTTTCATTAGACGGATTGTGCCAAAAAACAATATATATTATAATAACCTAAGTACCGTTTAACTGACGGGTTTAACAATTTATTATGCGGCTATAATGATCAATAAATTACTCGCGAGTTATAACATGAACCATCGAAACGTCATTAGTGTGATAATGATATTATTTAATGACGGGAATCTCTAGGGTAGAATTCGGCCAATATCGACGCCGGAATACGTTTGAGCATCTCCTTGGGGAAGATACGCAAGAGCTGCCATCCGATGTCCAGAGACTCGAAGACGGTGCGGTTTTCGTAGCTTCCCTGTAACAGACAAATATAGAATTAGTAGTCTCCATAATTAAGACAAACTTTTAATATAATACAAACCTGTGTGATGAAGTTCTTCTCGAATTTGGAGAGGAATTCCAAATACAATAAATCGTCCGGGGTGAGAGCCTCTTCTCCTACGACAGCCTTCATGGCTTGTACGTCTTTTCCGATAGCGTAGCAAGCGTACAGTTGATTAGAAACATCGGAGTGATCTTTGCGCGTCATACCTTCGCCAATGGCAGACTTCATCAAACGAGACAAGGATGGCAACACGTTCACTGGTGGATATATCTGCCTGTTGTGCAGTTGTCGATCTACGTAAATCTATAAATAATAATAGTAAATATTAGCACACAGTAAAAATACACTAAAATTAGCTAAATTAAATATTACAGGACAAAAATCGGTCAAAACATTTTTAACAATTACACTTTAGGACCCTGCTTGCTTTTTTATCGTTGATTTATAGCTACTTAATCAAACAAAATCAATCTTTAGAAGCCCCCTCCGAACTCAGCCTAACCTAGTTTTTGTGCATTTATTATTGTTGACCTATAATTACGTTTTAAAATATAAGCATGTGTATATTTTCTCTAAGTCGATCAATTTTTTTGCATAATTATCCTTGCATTTTTATTGTTGATTTATAGTATTTCTCTATACAGTCCTACACCCACTGACATCAATTTTTGCATAGTTAATTTTATTCAAATGCACTCTAGGACCCAAAGAATATATAATCCCGCTCCCACCTTCTTTATCCTTGTCTCAAATATAAATGTTTCATTCGTGAATCCACACCAATTTCATTGTGAAGATAGTATAATCCATTAAATATGATCAAACTATCAATATTATAAGATTATATGAGAAACTATAAATGAGTTTTGAAATTGTTCCTTAACTAAATGCATATTTTTGGACAATGAATAAATATTTTATGGTTTTTTGGACGAAGGTCTTCTGGGCGATACGATAATAATGCAATACAATTAAATATGTAAAGCAAGTGTTATTTTTATCATTTTATTTATTAACATGACTTACTATATATTAAAATACATACGAAAATATTAGTAATATTTTTTAGAAACAAGTTAAAAGTTAAACACAATTAACAGTCTATATATATTTTTCCTTACCGTTGTGTGTAATTAATTATAAAATATCACTTTAACCATTTGATTTTTTTTATTCCAGAACTTCTAAGAGTACTTGAAACCTCTTAGAAGTCCTGGAATAAAAAAAGCTGGTGATTTTAATAACCTAACTCTACTAACGCTCAGTACACTTTTGAATTCTGACTGGAAACATTCGCAAAAAGTTTCGTTACGTCTGAAAAGTATTTTTTCCCTCTGATTTGTACATTGTTATTCACCGACAGTGATTCCCAAATATGTGGCAAAAAATACTTTTATTACACATATGTATTGAATATGCGGATGACAACCTCGAACGCAGTCTTTTAAATTACCTTTTTCCATTACTGAAAGCGACATTTTAGTTTAGGATCGTCATAAAACATAACAATAGTGACATGTAATAAAATAAATCCCTCATTTTTTTTTACTGTGCAAATATAATGCAAAAAATAAACATATAGCATAAAAAAGCTGGCAAACTCGTTCTGATAATTGGCGATTACAAACGATTAGAAACGACGGTTACTCCTTCAATGATGCATTTTTGTTGGTATGTAAATATAATTTTTTCTGTGAATAATTTATATATAGAGATCGTAAAATTTCACTAAAAAAAAAATAAAACATATCTTAAACTGGCATTATTCTCTCGTCTTCTGATTTTAAATCACTGATAACCGAAATTGAATATTTAAATTAATTTTTCATGCAAGAACCAAACTACTGATAAAATAATTTTATTGATGTAACTGTGTTGTGCGAAAATCATGCGGCAAAAAATGACCCGTAGATTAAATGTTAATTAATTTTGTTTCAGGTTACAGTCTAATATTGTCAAGTGACATAAACGAACGTGTACTCTTATTATTTAAATATTCTCTATTCTATAGTTAATTACATTATATTTTATTCAATTGACAAATTGCAATTATTTTTCAATTAACGATGAGTGAAAAACGTAAAAATAATATAATAGAACATTTTTTCATTAAAAGAAATAAAACATTTCATAAATAAAAAATTCTGAAAATGAATCTTCTAAACAAAATTTTCAAAATTCATCTTCACGTCCGATTGATTGATGAAAATGGAAAAATTGGTTGTATATCGAATGACAAAGTATAGCCCATCCATATTGTGTTGGAAATAAGGGTGCGTGTGCATGCATGTAATTCGAGGGCTTCACAATTAAAATCATCGAGAACAAAATTGATCGATCATATGAAATCAAATGCACATTTGAGTGCAGAATTT
The DNA here is from genome assembly GCF_051122295.1 of Plectrocnemia conspersa. Lineage (NCBI taxonomy): Eukaryota > Metazoa > Arthropoda > Insecta > Trichoptera > Polycentropodidae > Plectrocnemia > Plectrocnemia conspersa. The sequence goes on along the minus strand of NW_028277176.1, from coordinate 4,396,404 downwards.
TTTTTAAAAACAGCCCATTGAATGATGCAGAAATCGAATCAACTAATAAAATATTCTGAACTCCATATTTATATCGCCAAAAACAATGAACCTCACCCAGACCAATTACAAGAATTAAATGGTACAAAAGTACCTCACAATTTACGTTCGCGTTAAAGTGCAAACAGTATAATTAATCATTTTGGAGAAAAATTAAATTTCGAATATGCCAAAAAATTATCGAAACAAGTGGAAAAATTTCAGTTTTAATCGATGAGTCTACCACACTCGGTAAAAAAAAACAACACTAATAGTGTACTTAAAAGTATGAGACTGATATTTTTACAGATTATTTTTAATAATAATAATCAATATCCGTAATAATCAGGGTCAGCAAAAATCAGTGTCTGGAAAGTTCCTATCCACAAAATTCGTGTCCGTAAAAATAATAGAACTATTTTTTTTTAATTGAACCGAAATGAAAAAATAACGGTTCGAAGCCCTGGTATATTTGACTAATATTTACAATCAAGTATGTAAGTTTTTTTCGATTCTGTCACTCAATTGACCATCGCTTTGTTGTCGCGTATCCTTTTCTACTCACTTCTTTCTCATTACGTTCCTTCGGATAATTGTAACTTACAAAAAATAATGTGTAATATATTTTATTGGAACAAAATTGGTAAGTGGTGCTCTGGCCCATGGTATAAAAATTTAGGAGACATCCAGAAACGGTCATACATATTTTTTTTATAATTTATATGTTTTAATTAGTCGAAACAATAGCTGCCAGAGTAATTGAATGCTTTGGCTTTACTAATCAATACACATGATGAATCATGTGAGTCAAATAATTAAAATAATAATAATGTCAATACCGATATAGATTTTGAACACATCAATAAAACTCTTATACAATTATTATATATTTACCTGTCCTTCAGTAATATAACCAGTAAGATCAGGAATCGGATGGGTGATATCGTCGTTGGGCATAGTCAAGATGGGAATCTGTGTGATGGATCCGTTCCTTCCTTCTACTCGTCCGGCTCTCTCGTAGATGGTAGCTAAATCGGTGTACATGTAACCTGGGAAACCACGACGGCCGGGCACTTCCTCGCGAGCGGCGGATACCTCACGCAAGGCTTCGGCGTACGAAGACATATCGGTCAAGATAACCAACACGTGTTTCTAGAATCGAAATATAAATATGTAACGTACGAAAAGATTTATAGCTGCAGTATGAGACTGAAAACTCACTTCGCATTGATAAGCCAAGAATTCGGCGGCGGTCAAGGCTAGACGAGGAGTGATGATTCTCTCGATTGTGGGGTCGTTGGCGAGATTGAGGAACAAGCATACGTTTTCCATGGATCCGTTTTCTTCGAAGTCCTCTTTGAAGAATCGGGCCGTCTCCATGTTGACGCCCATAGCGGCGAACACGATGGCGAAGTTGTCTTCGTGATCGTCCAACACAGATTTTCCGGGCACCTATGAATGCAAATCGGTCAGTATTGGATTCCAATTTCATAGTTGATTATATCGAGAATACCTTGACAAGACCAGCTTGACGGCAAATCTGAGCGGCGATTTCGTTGTGCGGCAAACCAGCAGCAGAAAAGATGGGAATCTTCTGACCGCGAGCGATCGAGTTCATCACGTCGATGGCAGATATGCCGGTCTGGATCATCTCCTCGGGATAGATACGAGACCACGGATTGATAGGCTGGCCTTGGATGTCCAAAAAGTCTTCGGCCAAAATGGGAGGACCTTTGTCGATCGGTTTTCCGGAGCCGTTGAACACGCGTCCTATTTAACGTAGTATTAAAATAAGCGTAAAGCGATATAATTACATAACAACTCACCCAACATGTCTTCGGACACGGGAGTTCTTAAGATATCACCGGTGAACTCGCAGAGAGTGTTCTTTGCGTCGATTCCCGAAGTGCCTTCGAACACCTGGACGACGGCTTTCGTACCGCTGACTTCCAACACCTGAAACCGTACAATTTACTATGAAAAACATTGATTGAATACAATATTCACAAATTACGCCGATGTAATCACCTGACCAGAGCGAATGGTTCCATCGTTCAGCTTCAATTGTACAATTTCGGCGAACTTGGGGAACTTTACTTCGTCTAAGATGACCAGAGGCCCGTTTACACCGGATACGGTCTTATATGCTGCAAAGATAAATCATTAACATTTCAACAGAAAATGTATGTACAAATATTATATAAGTTATTTTTACAAACAATTATTTTTTCATAGTATTTGATATAAATCTGAATCGAAACAATGCCACACCCAAAAAATCATAAGATCAATCGTGCAAATTGTCGTTGTGCAGCACGAGTGTTCTGCGCATTGGGTTTGATGTAATATGCGATTATCGCGTTAGTCATATGATCATCATCTGATTGATTCAAAATATATTATTCTAACTAGAATAGAAACCTCGCGTTGGTCAACAGTGTTGGGCTAATTGATAAATTGCATTTGCAATCGATCAACGAGTAATCGAGATACGGGCCCCCATCGCGGGGTTGGACGATCGATCGAGTCTTACTGAGACGCGGCTGCGAGATGAAATCCCTGGAGACGGCGAGCAGATGCTCGTGGTGCGCCTGTCGCGCGCTGATCGTAGTATTGATCGACATCGTGATCCGCTGGTGCCGCGCACGAGAGACGAAAGAGAACAACCGAAGATCGGGCGCAGACTGGCGGCCGCTGGCTGACAGTTGCACGTGAGCTCACGTGACCGGTACGTTCGGTGCTAGCAGTACCAGCGCTCCGATCCCGTGATAGATCACCGAACGCTAAATTCTCATACAAAACCATCGCAAAATTAAAAACATACATCAAATTAGTAATTAATAATATTTAATAAAAACAAATATTATTACTACTAAAATAAGAGCAGTTTCAATTATGTTATAAAATCATTTTTATATGTAAGGCTATAGTGTAAAAATATAGTGTTATGGCCAAATATTATATTATGTATGGAGAAACGAATAATGACGTTACAATTGTCGCATGATCAATACAAACTTATATTTCACGGATGAATGAAAAATTGTTATAAATATCTTTTATACCTACTATATATACACATGCATAAAACTAATGCGATATAATTGTATGAATTAATACAATGAACGAATTAATTATTTAAATGGTTAAAATAAATAATCTTCAATATAAGCTTAAAACCGCACGTAAACATTTACATCCCCAACTTTGCCTGTCTCCGGAGTCGTGATATTTGTGAATAAATCAATAAAACACTCGCGCATAAACACTAATAGGTACAACTAACCTAGAAAATGTCGCAATGGAAATTCATAAAAATATAATATTATTAATTGTCGCAGGGTATAGTTCTACAGGATATGAATTGCCCTCTACTGATCTCAATGCGGTGTTTGCTCTTGGGGATTCAGTTATTTTAACCGAAGATCTCAACGCCAGACACGTGCATTGGAATTTTTCCGATGTGAATCGATCCGGGACGACGCCTTTTAACTATTTGTACAAAACGTATACGATGTTTAACTTTCAAAATCACCAACGCATTACCCTACGAACCGCAAGATGCCGTCAGTTTTAGATATTGCGTTAGTTGAAAGCAATGCTTAGATCTCAGACATGCAATGCATCCAGATTATGTCCTCGGACCACCTTCCTGTGTTTTTACACTAGAGGGTGAGGCTGAAGTTATCCATAAAATTGTCTTTGATTACAACAATGCTGAATGGAAGGGTTTCAAGAGTATTGTCTAATCTTGTATAGTGGTTAGGCGAACTATGAACTATGTCCCAACATACACTAAAACTATCGACGATGATATTAATTATTGAACAACCGTAATCGAACAAGTTCAAATATCATCACAAAAATCACTCGACAAGAAATCAACAACATCAACTTCATAGTTTAACGGAGCACATATGTGATAATTTTAATATGAAAAAGAGTACGAAACTTTTAATGTTAGATATATAAAATGCTTTGGACACAGTATGGCATGACGGTTCGATTCACAAACTATACAAACCTCTGACTGCTACGCTTAATACGCTCATACCTAAAAAGTAGAAGCTATATTGTTTCACTAAATAATGAATACTAGAATCCGCGTAAAATTCCAACTGTAGTTCCTCAGAGAAGTTTACTCGGGCCGTTCCTCTTTATCTTATATACGAACAATATCCCAAAAATAATAAATATGAGTTTATCTATGTACACTGACGATATAGTTATTTTAATCATAAGCCCATCACGAATAAATTACAAAAATCTTTTGAAACCTTAAATAAATATTATGAGAGGTGGGAAATTAAAATTAACCGAATTAAAAGAGAAGCAATTATTTTTACAAAACATAGACAAACTTTGCCACCACCTCTCCTAAATTAAGAGGGCAATAACGTCAAATGGAAAACTAGCGTCAAATATCTGGGCTTACACCTGTACTCTAAGTTTAAATTTAAAAAAATCATATTTTGGAACTTCGGCTTGCCGTCGTTGCGACTTTATATATTTAGTAGAAGGATCGCATTACCAATCAAAAATAAAATTTTAATCTATAAACAATTTATTAAACCCATTTTAACATACTATGCCTGTCCGGTGTGTGGTAATACCAGTAATACTCTTTTTTTCTAAATTACAAGTCATTCAAATTAAAACTAGAAAAATAATATATAATACACCTTTAAATCTTTCAGTCTCTTTAAAAAATGCATATTAGCCTTGAAATACATAACAATTATATAACGCTGTCATTTTCATACCAGAAAATATTATAATAATATCTCGTAAAACCACACTAACCCACTAATCTCGTGTATCGGTGATTACGGTAAAAACAACATTAAATTTAAATACATGCACATATTGCTGTGGATGCTAAAAACAACATAGCAATAATTCCAGTTCTTCAATTAAATGTACTCAAACTATCATTAAATGTATTTCTTTTTGTTTTATTTTTTTGTTTCCTGTATTTTTATTTTTATTTCACTTAAATTGTAAAAGTTTTTTCAGTTTAATCCTTTAATTATAACCGCAAACGTTATGTATTATATTCTTATTTTTTATTAAATTAAGGTAAAAACTAATTGTAAACTTACAAGTAGTTATAAACCTGTAACTTGTTTATCACGTATATATTATTAGTATTTCTGTAAAATTATTTATATTATTAAAATAAACGTATTTGAAAAAACTACTAATAACGTTTGAAAGCGAGTTTAACATATATAAATGTGCAATATTTGGGAAATACAGTACTAACCGAAGCACATCGCAATCTATCTCGACTCAGCTGTAGAATCATCTCACATCAACAAGCTGGCCGTCCTTGACGAACTGTTGTTGGCAGTAGTCACAATTGCAACCAAACACATGAAAATTTTGTTTGACGCTTGGATATGCTGGCAGATTTTTTTTATCCATTTGTTTTGCTGTTTTATGTTTACATTAAAAACATAATTTTCTGCCACCTGTAACGATTACAGAATGGACAATGTATGCTATTTTTGCTAAACTTATGTAGGATAATTAGGCTTACCAAACGTCCCGGTTTCACACCATCGGTCCCAGTTTTACACATTGGTTCCAGTTTTATCGGGATTGCCCGGATTCATACCATCTATCCCAGTTACACAAAATTTGGGAGATGAACTTTTTTTAGTTTACCAGCATACCGCATTTCAACCTAGCATAGCTCAAAATGAGATATTTTTTTATCTAGCCTTTTTTTAGCAATTCATTGTTAAGAGTTTAATAAATATGGTAATCCTAAGGATCATACACCAAACAATAAACTGCTGGAGTTTTCTTATTGAATTCAGATGATTAAGTACTATTTGCGGTAAACGTTAGTTTGTTCGCTAATTTTCTTGTTGTTTGAAAATTAAATACCTGGAGAAAAGCTTGTAAATTCAACGGCCTCTGGCCTCTAACACTGTACAATCTCCAATTAATTTAAAAAATAACATTGTTCAGAAACTTATATATGAAAAAATGAATCGAAAGATATATAAGTTTAAATTTGGAAGAGTTGTTTAAAGTACAACAATAAGAGATAAACATAAAAAAATGAAAAATTCACAGACAGTTACATCTACAGGCGGATTCAAGGAATGGACACGGTGACACGGAGGCAATGGTCTCCACCTTAGAGAATTACATAATGCACATATATAGAATTAAAATTTACGCTTAAAAACATGTGCACATTGAAAATTGAAACGTTTCAACTTAATGCACTGTTATTTTCGCACCCTTCATTATTAAGTACTTATACAGATTATATGCCTGCAAGAACTGGGAATTTATGTACAACGAAGCAATGTTATAAACCGGTCTCCGGTTTTATAAACCGAAAAATGCCAAACCTTTCTTTAGTACAAAATAATCTCTTTCGAAGAAATATTTGATAAATAAATACAAAACACGTGTTGAAACAAAATATTTTTTGGAAATCAATTATTATACCATGGTTATACCATGAAACTGTCAACTTCAAGGTTTGAGAACCCTAGGGGTGTGATGAATTGGCTTGTTTTTGTTCACTGATATAACATAATGTTACTCTTTGCCAATTTTTAGATAAATCGCATAATTTTCTCTGTAAAAATAAAGGTATAAAAAATTGTAGTTGTGGGTAAATATGTATATTTTGCCAATATTATTTTTTAAGAAAATATCCTTTGCACATGAAACTTATTGTAATGAATATTCTTATTTATTTTCAATAATAATGTCAATAAATATATTATATACATATCTTGTGGCTTACAAAGCTCCAAAGCAAAAGGAACAGCACCCAACTAACGAATGCACGTACAAAAATAGCCGACCTTGAATTAATGCCTTACTTTCTATTCACAGATACGTAAACAAACATTTTTAAAAGTTTTGGCATGATTGGTCGGCAGCATTCGTCTCTCGGCCATGGTCGTTTTTTTAATTAAAAATACATAATTCACTGATATAATCATAGAGATAGCGTTTTATTGAATAAAAAAAGAAATGTAGTGTAAAGGTTGTCGATCGCCCACTTTGTTCCGTTGAAACGTCGCCAGTGTGCGGCCTGTCGTGTCGGGTGTTGGACGTGTTTTTAGCTGCTTGGGGCTAAATTGAACGTCAAAAAATTACACGACTACACTTTCGACCCTAAATCCCTGAAAACAAAGATAAAGATGTCCGGAACAGCATCGCGACTGCCGCGGTTCTTCAGCGCTCTGAGTCAAGCCGGGGGGCGGCGCCCCTACTTCACTTATTCGCAGGAGATATCGCAGCCCCTGCCCAGGGAGCCCGAGTGGACCACCGCCGACGAAGTCTTCAAGAAATGCCTCAAATCGGGTATGTTCAATTGTTAACCTCGCCGTTGACCTCGCCTAATGACTGCGGCTCCCAATCGGAGTTCTAATATTATCAACGATTTGTTAATCAATTATGTTATTTTATTTATTCGGTAATAATGTTTGGCTGAAACAATATTAATATCGAGCTTTATATTTCTAGATAACGATAATTCAATTTATTATAAAACCTATTATTTCTATCTATTATATGGAGCTCTTTTATTTATTGTATAGAAATGCGTGTAAATATCAACATTCGTTCCAAATAAAAATACTCATTTAATTATAAAACCCCGATTACTGAAAGTTGTTATTTTTATTTTATTAGTATACAAGTTCACTTAAAAAATAATCAATTAAGAAATTAAAATAATATAATTTGTAAAAATACCCAATTTTTTCTTAATACCCTAAACAATAAATAGAGACTTTCAAGGTAATAGTGTTTGAAAACTGATCTGTATTTATATTGGTTTTACAAAAAAAAAAAAGTGAACACCCCACAAATAACTCTGCAACGAACCACGGGGGTCGTTCACTGTTCTGACCAACCAGGGCAGGAATGTGGGGGCAAATTGGCATTTGCCCCTTTTAAATTTGGTCAGAAAAAAGCATGTCATTTAATGAAATACTAGGAATTTTAATGAAATCTGGTTTTATATAGTGTAGCCGCTTTTAAATAATGCGAGTGTTTTCATTTTAAAGAACACACAAAACTGAGTCTAATAGATTATGTCTGCATGTTCTTGCCCTAAGGTATTCTTATATTAAATAGCTATTAATAAACCTACAGTTTGTTACCACTGCCTTCCGGATTATTTTCGTAGATCATCAGCTAATTTGTAGATAGTTGCAAGTCTTTTTTGTACTGCAAACATAATTTCGCTACATTATCAATTACATGATGTTTTGTTTTTCTTCTTTAGATTGCTCCAAAATATAAATTATTTTTATCATTTCAACAAGTATTTCTATACTAAAAATATACTTATTTATGATAAGAAGACTTTAAAAATATTATATTATACATATTTACACCATCCACATTCGCTCGAGTTAATTGGCATTCTATTATGTCCATCACAATAACAATTTTCGACTTTGTACTCTTAATAGACATTGCTTCATGTTGTAAAACTCGAACAGACTAATACAAAACCTACATTTAGATATGATAACGTCATATCATAGTTATCTTTAACGCACGAAAATCCTCGAATTAGTTTGCAAATCCGACCAAATTGGTGTGAAATTGATAAATTTATTATTGGAAAAATACTTGGCATGAAAATATTGTATTATTTTCCTGTCATGAGTGGAATTTTTATGCTTAGTTAAAAATACAAGTAAAATACGTCATCTAACTTCATGAATAACCGCTGCATTAATTATGTAATCGTATACATTTTACAGCTGAAAAGTAAAGCATCAGCTCGACCCTGGCACCGATGCCAATTGTAAATAGAATGATAAACTACGGTGAACGTCGCTCCCATTATTGATCTATTATATGATTATCCGACAAGAGTCCCCCTTGCTGGTTATAGTATAATCATAATAACAAAATACTAATACTGTGTCTCTTTAGTTACGTGTATGGCGATTTGCCAAACTTTCGTTTGAAAATAGCGTAAATAATTCATTCGACCCAATCAAGGTTAGAGTCCGTGGAATTAAATTTTTATCATATCATTTGGGTCATTGTGACTTCTAACGTCGTCGGTGATGAATATTGCTCGAGATATTTTGGCACTCTTAATCAGAGGACAATGTTACGGTCATCGGACAACTGTTTGATAACAAATAATGTTTGTTTTGGATAGGAGTGTTTGCAGTCTTTGAACTTTGATATGTGAATAAAAAATCAGTTTATCTTATTGTTCTGTCAATGTGAATCAACTCAAATTTATTTCCCTATGAGGTTAAAAGTTTGCTTTTACATAAACAATTCCCCCATTGAAATAATATGTATATCAATATTTCTGCCACATAAATGAGATAACTAATAGTATTATTAGATTTTACACAAATAGTTTCATTTTTAGGATATACATAGCTGATTTTCCTGTTGCATATTAATATTCTGCAAAACTCATTTGCTTCGACTTCGACGTTGATATCCTACTTCGATAAGTTGATACCTTACAATGAGTTTTATTTTATTCTCCGTTTCTGCTTTTAAACATTGTGGGAATCATCCTTTTTGTAGTTCTAAGAGATGGAGATATCGTTTTCAGCTAATAAAATGCACGGATTTTAGAAAAAAATTGTTTCAGTACCACTAGTTTTTAATTTTACAATACCGGTATTGCAATCCCTAACGGTGTATAGAATTACACAGTGATACATGCGAATTGATGGCACAATTTTTCATAAATTTTATATATATATAAAAATATAATGTTTATTATAAATATTCTCGGAAAATATACAATACAATGGTGAGAGTTTTGTGAATGTCATGTCACAGAGGAAGGAAAAACTGAAATTTAAATTTATGTGTATTAAATTCCACTGTGTGTATTATATTGTAATAATGATTTCGGCAATACTGCTGTAAAATTTGTATATAATGTGAAAGCATATTTGCCGATGTAACAAGTTAATGACTTATAATTTGATATTGAAATTGCCGACTAATGTACCAGTTTATAGTGAAATAAAAATGATATTTTGCAGTGAACATTTAGAGGCGAGTCTGACATAATTGTCGTATCTTATCAATTTAAACTAAACAAACTGAAGAATGTTTGAGACGCGAGTGTATTATGATTATAACAATGTCGATCTTTTCAATGTTTTCAGGACAAACCGTCTTCGCTCAGGGAGCAGCTGCCACTCCGCAGCATTTGCTAACAGCCATGACAGAGTACGGCAAATCTGCACAGTTAAAAGACATAACTGTATGCCACATGCACACCGAGGGCAAAGCTCCTTACACTGAACCAGAATGTGAAGGGATCTTTAGGTTTGTGCTAATCTGTTATTTATTCAATAATTTGCTTCAAGATAAATTACGAAAATCATCATACCAATTCTCAATTTTTATGGTAGATTTATAACATTCATCACTAAAGCTAAACTATTAAATAAGACTAAATACCAAGTATGCACCAACTTACCTGGTAAAATATATTGTATCAACCGTCATTAGGAAACAAAATATTGCTGTAAAAAAATATTTTTAACCCAACGTGGAATACATATTTAGAGTATTACAAAACAATTTAACATTGAAATAATCTTAAACATTGATTAGATTAGGGTTACAACTGAATAATGTTGCAATTCTTGACCTCTGAAGCCTGACGCAAATAGCATAAAAAAAATTTTCCAGATCTTTATCAATGTTCATGGGTGGCAACGTTCGAAAGGCAGTTGGTGACGGAAGAGGAGATTGTATTCCAATCTTTTTGCACGAGATTCCGTTGCTGTTTCACAGAAAGATCTTGCAGCCCGACATTGCTTTAGTTCAAGTAATATATTTTTCACGTAATACAATCTACTAATATCTACGTTGATAATAATCGTGTATTTTTAAGGTATCTCCGCCCGATCTTCACGGATATTGCAGTCTCGGAACTTCCGTAGATTGCGTCCGAGCTGGTCTCGTCAATTCCAAGATAATCGTCGGCCAAATCAACCCTCATATGCCGCGCACTTTCGGCGACAGCATCATTCACTTATCGCATTTTGATTATGCTGTGAAGCACGAGGCTCCTTTGCCGGAGCACGGCGGCAAACCTCCTACTGAAGTCGAGCAGAAAATCGGTAATCTTATCGGACAGAATCTCGTCGACGATGGAGCAACGTTGCAGATGGGTATGCATAATTATAGCTTGGTATTGTTCATGCATATATATTTTTTTATGTATATAAATTATTGTTTTTTTTAGGTATTGGTAATATTCCTGATGCTGTTTTATCGTCGCTTAAGAATCATAAAGACTTGGGCATCCATTCCGAGATGTTCAGCGGTGGAGTGATCGATCTCGTCAACCGGGGCTGTGTCACAAACAACAAGAAAACCATTCACCGTGGCAGAATCGTCGGTAGTTTCCTTATCGGGACTAAAGCTCTTTATGACTTTGTTGACAATAATCCGTTTATCGGTAAGCAAAAATATTTAATTCTAACAAATTGGTCGGTCAAAAGTGCGCATAAATATCATTTTATTTCTTAACTTCAAATAGTCCTTTTTCTATTGTAATAAACGTTTTTGTTATAAATATTTTCTAAGAATTGATTACTTTCGCTTCATTACATCAATATATATTGTGCAAAAACAGAGGACATGTGCATTCCAATATGTACATACATATATAATGCTCAATGATCAACTCAATCATTCCTGTGTTATTTGTGTGATCATAGACAGTTCATAATTTACGGCGGCCGATTATCGAAAGATTATTTCATCTGAGTTACAAATTCCAATTTTCTGTTATATGCCGATGATCTAAAATTGAGATGCATTCAATCTGTTGCGATCTTTTTCTGTACATATTTAGTTGCGATTTTTCAATCAGCGGTTAATACCTTTGTTTTAATCAGATCGACGTGAATTTTTCTTTATAAAATAGACCTCGTAAATAGCTTGACCTTAGCCTAGTAAATAAGATTCTCTGTGGATTTGGGCTTATGTCAATCGTCTGCCTTTTAGTATTGGAAAATGGCATATTTTTCTTAAAACTACTGAAGGGTGTTGTTAAGAATGCAACTATTCTTGAAGAATTCCAGTTTTGGGTTCCGAATTATCTTCGAAAATCATGATTTTAAACTGAAACAAAATTACTATCATGCCTATTTATTACCCACAGGAAATCTTATTTATTCATAATATGTTATTTAAGTATTAATTTAGGACGGTGATGGGTGGCAAATACACAAATTGAGCTGCTGCAGTAGTATGTTTATTAAAAGTTTAAAATTATTGAAATATATGCGAGTGAAAGGTGGACGAGGTACCACCGGCCGTTGTCTTCCCGTCGAGGTCCATCAAAAAAATGTGCTGTTTTCTGCTGCAATATTATTACACTAATGCTGTAATAATATTACATAAAAAAGCCCCCACAATATTATTACATTTTCTCATTAAACCCTTTGAACGGTATCACCGTACATGTACGGTGGTCAATCTTTCACTGTTTTAAGGTATCCCAGATAGTTATATATTTACATATATAACTGAAGAAATAATAAATAAAAAACATTATATTTATATTTTTTTTTTAAAATGACTTTTATAGAAAATAATAACAATAAATTGAAGAGTACGAAATAAATGAGCATATCAAAAAATATTCAGAGCTTCTGAATTGATGTAAAAAAAATCCACAAAAGCCAAATAATAAATTTAAAAAAATAAATTAATAAAAATATACTAATACAAAAAGTAATAAAATAAATGAAAGCAATAAAACGTTGAGAACCAATGATTTTTTTACATAATTAACTATAATTGTAATATAAAATAATAATAAATAAATAACAGAAATAATTATGGAAAAATACGTAAAATACTCAAAGGGTTAATGGACAATAGTTTGCATATTTAAGTATAAACAGTCTCATTGAGTCAAAAGTTCTAACTCATGATCCAGTCTTGACGTACATCTCAATCTATTTTTTTATCTTTATGCAGAAATGTTGGAAATCGACTATGTCAATAAAGTCGGCGTCATTTCACAAAATCCAAAAATGACCGCCATCAATTCTTGCATCGAAGTCGATCTTACTGGTCAAGTAGTATCCGATTCCATTGGTGAGTAACACAATTTTTTATATTTATATTCCGTATAGCAATCATAAGTAAAAATATGTTTTTTTCAGGAACACGAATGTATTCTGGATTTGGTGGCCAAGTAGACTTCATAAGAGGTGCTGCTGAAGGCTACGACGGCCTCGGTAAACCCATAATTGCATTACCATCTTCTACTGCTCGTGGAGAATCGAAGATTGTTCCTACTATTAAAGAAGGTAAGACACATCGTATCTCTTAAAAAAATCATTATTAAAGTGGTATAAATTAATCAAAAGTTATTAGAAATGCAAAATATTATTTTACATATTTAAATTTAAAAAGTAATACTTATATGTTGTATTTTATAAAAACACCTACATACATTTAAATATTTTAACATGTAGATGGTTTGAAGAAGACTGGTTTCAATCTGGGGTTTAAAAGATTATAAAAATCAATTAAGCTATATTTTCTCCATTACGACTTTAAATGCCTCAAATAGTAATTTGCTTGGTCAAGATATTTAAAAAATTCAGAAAAACTTTTAATTCAAAATCATTAAGTATTTATTATTCACTCGCAGCTAACTTTATGCGTTACACATGGATCTGAGTGTTGATTATATCAATATTACAATTATATAATTATAATAATTTTGTTTATTTGAAAATCAGGTGCTGGAGTTGTTACCACACGTGCCCATGTCCATTATGTCGTCACTGAATATGGCATTGCTCAACTCTTCGGCAAATCGCTGAGGCAAAGAGCACACGCTCTCATCCAAATCGCTCATCCTGATCACAGAGAAGCTTTAGAGAAAGCCGCCTTCCAACGCTTACGCTGCATGCCGTCTCCTTAAATTCAGACTTTCTTCGAGTCGTGTAAAGTCGGATAATTCATCTCATTCGGTTGTATGGTATAATTCCACAACAACGTGGCACGAAGTCATAGTACAAAATGTAATAGAGCGGCTAGTAAAACTAGATGGATAGAAAGCGATACCTGAGCATTCGTAGCTGTGTTAAAAATATTAGCCTAATTGTATAGGTAAATGAATCATTTGTTATGATATGCACACTTTTTGCGTGTTTTAAGTCAACTAGCCTTACTTTATATTTTTTTTAATGTTACCAATGTTGCCTCTTTTGTACTGATTTTGAACCAAGATATTTGTGGAGGTGCGTCAAATTGACACACCATTTTCATAAGATTTATTTTTGTTATTATTATTAATTTACACGCTTATTTTTGTATGTGTTTATTATTTAATTGACTTATCACTTATTTTCTTATCATGAATATGTATTTTTTAATGTATGCATAATACAAAGATTTATGTATAATTCGTACGCTTTGTTATCCGCAATAGACGTATTTACTGTAACGAAATTTGTATTTTAAGTTGCTGTTTCAAATGTATGGAAACTATATGTTCACTGTTTTACATTGATTGCCAACACAAAATATATTTTATAAATAAAAGTTATATGAATAAAATATTATATTTAAAAATTTTATTTTTTTACTCCTTCCACAGTTTTATTCCACAGATATATAAATACATTTAAAAAATAATACTTTAGTTGTTTTAAGAATATATTACTAGCTACATTACATTTTGTTGCAATCTTTTATTTTTCCTCTTTGTAAATAACTTACATGTGAAACATTAAGTGATCAATTTAACCCGTAGGAATATTATTCATACATAGAAACCAGCGGCGGTGCGTCCAAATAAGTTGTAGAAGGGCGCTTCTTCTATTGAATATTTTCATAACATAGAAAATAAGTATAGCCCGAATACACGTTTATTTTTATAATTGCTTAGTTTTTTCTACCATTTTGAAATATGCCGTGTAATTTGTGCACATGTCATATCGAAGATTGAGTTATTCGGGGGATAACTAAGGCATTGTTTCTCAGTCGATTCGACATATCTTAGTACGTATTCGATTGAACTCTCAATATTCCAAATTGCAAGCTAAGTGATGGGTGGAAGTCTTGACTGAATGTCTAATGGAAGTGATTAAGTACAACAATGATCTGTCTTATATATTCTTGAATAATGCGAAGGAGTTTAACTCCGATGATTTGGGGCCGAAACAGAGTCTTTGTTTTTATCTAATACATATCTTGACACTGGAGTTTGTAATAGCTTAACTATAGAATGGGGTGGGTTGTGGCGAGCTACACATACAATGGCATGACAAAATAATTGGACCAATATTTCACATCTTTTGATATTTTGCAAGCAACTAATATAGGAAATAAACGTTGTGAGTTAAAAGATTTAGATTAGACGATTATTTTTAACAAAAATATAATGAACTAAGGAAACTATATTCAGTGTGCAGCAATTTGTGGTTCTGTCAAAATAATCGGATGAAATAATTTCGTTTTATTTTCTAATCTTTGTAATTAAATGGTAATTTGTGGTAATCAATTCGATAGTATTTAATAATATTTTTTGTGTAATACAGTGATTTTTATAAAATGGCCTAAAGAAAAAATATTTCTGCTTAAGAGAAAATTGCTATTTGTACTTTACTTGGTGAAGAAGCTCATACTTATCGAGAAATAGTCCAAAAAATCAACGTGTCATCAATCAGTGATGAGAATAAAAAAAATGTTGGCACTTGGACAGCAACCCTCTACGTCACGACATAAATGTGGACGAAAACGCAAAACGACCCCTCGGACGGACAGAAAAATTGTTTCTATTGCATTGCGAAATATCTAAGAGAACTTTGCAACGTCGATTACGCGAGGTGGATGTTAAAAGCAGCCCCGTAGTGAAAAAGCCATGACTAACAAACGCGATGAAAAAAATTCGTTTCGAATGGACCAAGCAACACCGAGATTAGACTGGTAATGATTGTAAAAAATTATGTTTAAAAATGATTGTAGAATTTTTTTAATTCACGCTATAAATATCTACAGTAATAAAAACTAGTTTGTTTCTCTGACATTCAATCATGCGCAGGTTGACCGAACAATGCGATTATGTGCATAGTTGAACTTCAGAGAAGTACAAGGAAGAATGTATAAAAAGAGTCGTAAAATATCCGAGTTCAATGATGTTATCGTCTGTTATTAGTAGCAAGGGTGTCGGTCCTCTTTATTTTGAGGAACGATGAATCAGGATCAATATAAAAATGTTTTGGCTAGATATTTTTATCCATATTATATTGGCAAAAACATGTAAAACAATAAGTAAGATGCAGCTCCCTGCCACACGACAAAGTCAATAAAGATGCACATTGTTTTACCTTGGCCAGGTAATTCACCTGATATAAATCCAATATAAAATTATTTGTTTAAATGTCATTGTTTGTTTAAAAATATTGTTTTTAATTTTTTAAATTAGATAAAAGTCTGTAGAAATTATAAAAATAATGTCTGGTCCAATTATTTTGTCACACCACTGTATGTATTATAGTAAGCGAAGTGGTAGTTCTAGTGGAATGAAAGGAAGTTTAACATATCTTCCAGTTTTCAATACGGGGCAGATACTAATTGTTCTTGTCTAATACAGATATTATCAGACCTCGATCCTTTAGCGATGATTTGGGGCAGAACCAGACTCTTTCTTTTTGTCTTATACGTATCTATCAGACACAGCGTAACGATGGATTCGAAATCAGCACTTTTTTCAACATAGCTGTGACATGTGTTTATTTGAAACTAATAATAATTTGTTTACGCATATGAAAACTGGGAATAAATTCAAGGGACGCATATCTATTAGTTTTATGAGTCTATTAATAAGTATTTCAAACGATTTTGGGTGGTCTTTATAATATTTTTAAATTAAAAAGACTGCCAAGGTTGGTAGTCATATTCTGCTGCTAAGGAATTAGAATTTCATGTACAATATGGAATGAGGTGGGTTGTGAATGAGCTCTTCATATAATATCTCTAAGCGTAGTGGTAGCGGAATCTATTCGCCAATCAATAAGTGGAGGAAATCGTTGTTATTGTTTAATACAGATCAATCCTTTGACCTATGCCGATTATTTGGGGCGGAACCAGACTTTATTTTTTTGTCTAGCACATATTTTATAGCGGGGTAATAGTAGATTCGAAATCAGTATTTGGAAACGTAGCTATCTTTTTGAATGCGCAATTCAGGGATGCTGTTTTTGACACATTTCAAGTAACAATTCTAATTTTGTAGTGCAATTATTCGCAACTAATAATGGACATCCACGACTGATTTAGTTACGTTACAGATGATTTATTATAATTACGAGGCAACGCACTGACCGGTGGAGCGCGTCCTTCCGCTCAGCCCCGGTGTTGCCAACAATATTGTCCCCCACAATGCCTATAAAAATTCGATGGACATTTTTTAAAGCACAAGTTACGCACAGACAATGTTGAATGGCAGTTTAAATTTAATATATTTTTTAGGTAATTAACAAATAAGTAACCGATGTCATGATTATAGTTATATTAATAAAAAATTCTTTCTGTGCTTTACCATGCGCACCTAGTAGAACATTCTTACAAGAACCAAAGTATAGATAAAATGTATTTAAAAAACTATTTTTTCCTCAGATTATTTAAAATTAGATCAAACTGAAAATGTCACAGTAAAGCTCATTTTTTTAATGCGATTAGACGTGTAAATGTTGCAATATTACGCTTATTTAGAAATTAAAAAAAATATATATGTTTTGAAGAAAATTTACTTTTTTTTTATTATCTACTTATGTTTTATTGTATGTTGATTAATTTGTGATGATAAAAATTAAGTATATTCAATCATCTGATTTTATTTTATTATGGAGCAATATTTAAACACAATCAAATCCTAAACCATATAACATAAATAGCTTGAACCTTGAGCCAAACTAAAATTAGCATCGTCTCGATTAGTACCAAGACAACTTACTATATTAAACTTTTCATCTTCTTCATCTAAATAAAAATAACATTTCAAAGAAAAACTTTTTGAGAAACAAGTTAAAAAATGTAACCAATTTAATACGATATATATATTTTATAAAGATATACATATAATTTTAATAACTGGATGAATAATATGAAGTCTATGTTTATTATTAATTTATGAGAAATTTTGAAGCTAGTTTTATTAAATTGAATTTTAAAAAGCACAGACAAAAATATTGCGAACCACTGTTGGCTACACATCGCCAGACTGTAAACAAGATAACTTAAGTTAGTGTTCGTTGTTCGAGCTTATGGAAAGGTGCTTTATATATTAAGCATTAAGTTCATATATAGGCAGAAAAAATATTTATTTTATTTTTAAATAAGCATTATATAACAAAGGTTTAAATATTGTGTTTGTGTACTTATAAGTTATTATGATATATAATATTTAAAAAATAAATAAAATATAAGCAAATATAATTAATTTATAGTTAAAAATTGAAATTAAAGTGTGTAATATATTTAAAAATATAATTTATGGACAGTGACTCGTAACATTATGACATAATACTTAAAGAATGAAACCCTACAAGTTCAAAGTAAATTCATATGCCTGTATGAGTCGTTATCTTTAAGACCTGAAATAATTTAATTTATTATATGGCTGAATTAAAAATTGAATGTTTGCCAGTGAACTAAAAATATTAATAAGCCAATATTATTACGACGCAATAATTATTTTCAATATAAAAATAAATTAGTCTCAGTAACAACATTTGCATGTAATGAAATCAAAATTCAACTTAAGTACTTAATCTAGCAGTTTATTACATTTTTTATAAATACAAAAATACGATTGTACCAAATATATAGTAATTTATCAATTTCAGATTTTGTAAATGATGCGTATTAGGATCAAAACTTGCACGAAAATAACGCTTCTCATAAGTTTTTGTATTATTGTTATCGCTTTTGTCGGAAGTGAAGATTCGCTAGTTGGA
The DNA here is from genome assembly GCF_051122295.1 of Plectrocnemia conspersa. Lineage (NCBI taxonomy): Eukaryota > Metazoa > Arthropoda > Insecta > Trichoptera > Polycentropodidae > Plectrocnemia > Plectrocnemia conspersa. The sequence goes on along the minus strand of NW_028277176.1, from coordinate 4,377,400 downwards.
TTTTTTTCACGCTTTCTGTCACTAAGCCATGACTCTCGATCTGATCTCGAAGTCAGTGATCAAGTGGATAGTGTTAGGAAGTTTCATTTGGATCGAGAGAACGAGGAAGAAGTGGAATTTAGCACTGTGAAGATGATCAGTCGCGAGATTCATATGACAAAGCCTATTGATCTCAAGATGGAGTCGATGGAAGAGAATCGCGTCACTTTTAAGCAGACCAATACTAATTTGCAGCACAAATTTGTGCACTTCGATCTGAAGGGCGCTCCTCTAAAGTTAGAGTATCTGAAGAGCGTTTTACCTGTGATCAAAGCTGCTGGCGGAACAGGCATTTTAGTGGAATATGAGGATATGTTTCCTTATGAAGGAGAACTGGAAGTGATTAAAGCTGGAAACGCATATGATAAAATTGAGGTAAGAAATTACTAAATTGAACTATCTTGTACCATTCCATTGAAGAACTCACTCTTCATTTTATATTTTAGTTCCCAACCTTTTTCGCCAAGTGTCTGTTTTATAGACATTTTAGTTAAATTATATTTTCGCTAGTATAAATATATATCTACTAGTGAAAATATAATTTCACCGAAAAATAGACATTCAATGTAACATTTATACATCGCTTGTAAATAAATAATGATAAGTATGTAAATGTATAAATTACTATGTATGGAAAAGTTCAAATCATATAATTTTTCTAGCATCTGCCAGATAAATTATATTTTCGCTGGTACAGATATATATTTACTGGTGAAAACATATTCCGATATACTTTCACTGAAATTACGTATTTAAAAAAATACTTTCAGGATAGATTCGAGAATATTTTTTTTAGATTTTCTTTGAAGGATAACACAATTTCTGGTCAATTTTAGCTTTTTCCGGGGGGAAGATAAAAGTTGGCCAGTCCAAATGACGTTCTTGAAGACATGGACCTTAACCACTTAAATGCCAGCGACTCACCGTGAATCACTTGTTGATTATTTTTCTTAGACAAATTATTTTTTAAAACAAAACGAATTATTTACATTTTTTTTAAATTATTAAAGATTATAGTATTAGCTTCATTTATAAGTAAAACAAGTATTATACATTTATTTTTAGAAGGAGATACTGACGCGTGAAGAGAAATAACAGGTGACTCACTAAAAAGTCGCTGGCGACCTTTGAGATGTGGATCTATAGACGTATGATCAAAATTTCTTGGGTGAATAGAATTACGAATATTGTAGTCCTCTGACTGTGCTACGAGACATAAGGATAAGAAAACTTCAATATCCTTGTTATGATAGGATCGAAATACGAACTAAACTAACTCATCATTCAGGAGAAAAAAAGTAGAAGAAGTGTAGACAGACGTCGCATCTCATAGCTATGCAATTTGAAATAATGGTTTGGGTGAAATTCCACTAAAATATTCCGTGCAACAGTAAATAAAATAAAAATCGCCAGCCTCTGATAAGAGATGGTACAGTAAGAAGAAGAATTGCTACATCAATGTTTTAAATTAAATTGCAAATTTGCTAACTATGTCAATTAAAGATCACAAATAAAAATCGAATAGAATTTCTTTAGAGAGTAATAGCAGAACCATTGATGACTGAGAATAATGTTTTATTTGTGTACTCTTTCTGAAGAACAGCCTTTTGATCAATACATGTATGCAATAATAACAATAAACACAGCTTAAGTTATGTACTGTATGCTGTGCGTAAAATCACTAAAATCCCCATTTAATAATGGTTCGCATCATCGTATTACAATTATATCTTCACCTTTTAATCGGACGTTTTTAGTCTGCGTTGTCGTAATACTACGTTCTATATTTAAAATTACACTACATATTTATAGATTATTTATTTTAGTTACTTTTCGTCCCAATGCGTGGTAGTAAGAAGTAAGAGCGTTTGAATCAAAAGTTATGGAGCAGGGCTGAACTGAGTCAAAAATAACATTATACAATTTACAGTTGCAGGAATTTCTAAGAGAGACAATGAAATACGACTTCGAAGTGATTCCTCTTGTGCAAACCTTCGGACACTTGGAGTATCTCCTCAAACTGGAAAGCTTCAGAGAATTGCGAGAGATCGATCCTTACCCTGATTCGATTTGTCCTTCGAAAACCAGATCCATCAAAATCATCGAAAGTATGATCGACCAAGTTGTTAAGTTTCACACGGACATTTTGGAGATCAAGTGGATTCACGTGGGATGCGACGAAGTCTACCATATTAATCAGTGTCCGGACTGCGTTAGCAAAAATCAATCTTCGAGGTAAGCTTATTTTTAACATCAAGCCAATCTCGATTATATTCTATCGTTTTTCATATTTCAGACAGATCTTCGTGAATCACGTGAAGCGAGTGGCTGAATATGTGAAGCGCAAATATTCGTTTTTGACTCCGCTTATCTGGGACGATATGCTGAGGGGTTTTATGCCCGAAGAACTCAAAAGCTCCGGTCTAGGTCAACTGGTTCAACCTGTGGTTTGGATATATGCTACTTCTATATCTGCGTTAGTGCCTCATAGAGTTTGGTATCAGTACGCAAAAATCTTTTCTGGCATATGGATCGCTTCTGCTTTTAAAGGAGCTTCCGGTTCTACAAAGATGATCCCGAACTTGAAGAAATATTACGAGAATCACATGTCTTGGTTAAAGTTCGTCAACGAGTACAAGATGCCTGGAAGTATCGCAAAATATAACTTCAAAGGCATTTTTTTGACTGGCTGGTCTCGCTACCACCATTTTGCGGTTCTATGCGAAGTCTTCCCAGTGTCGATTCCTAGCTTATTGCTGAATCTACTCTTGGTGAACATGTTCATGGATGAAAATAGATTCTCAACCGTCAATAAAATGAGTCTCAGTCGCCGCAATGAGCTCGAAACAAAAGTTTTCCAACGCTGGTTCAACTTTTTAAAGTGCCATAACAGAAAGCAGTTCGATTCGAATCGATCACATAAGAATGTTTACTTACTGGAAGTGGAGACGAGAATCTATGTGTGCGACTTCAAAGAGAGTCGACTTTACGAGGACATGATGAATCTGAGCAATTTGGAAAATAGCGCTATCGGGTTTCACATAAACAACGCTTTCAAAAACAACGGTTTCTTGTACCATAACATCAAACATAATTCGGTGATTAATTTCCACAACACCAATGTCTTGGAAAAAACGAAGCAGCTTACCAAAGACCTGAAAGTGTTGAAGGATTCGCTGAAAAGACATTTGTCGGACTTCTACGACGATTATGTCGTTAATGAATTTTTAGAATACAAGTTAAAACCTATCAATGACGTATTTGATAGAGTGATAATTGCTTCTGAAGATGGCGATAAACTTAACACTTGGAATAAGAGACCATATATGTAAAAATTTAATATATGTACATAATAACTACACACTTAACCACAGAATTCATATTATTATTTATTGAACACTATTGATTTTCTGATTATCATTATTATTTAATATATAATTGTATTTCTTTAATGAAGAACAATATTTTTTAAGCAACGCAAAATAATACACAAATATAATATTTAGTATAATGTAATTTTGAAAGAAAAAAAATTTATAAATTAAATATAAAAAAAACATGTACACCCATCCTCCGATTAACGCGATAGATACGTTCTTCGCAAACCCTGCGTAAAAAAGGCAAGGAACTCATACAAAATTATAAGATAGGTGTTCGAAGTCATCATTAGAAGAACTAATCAGTTCAATTCCGCAATTATCTGAAATATCTATTTTATCTTGGGTAATTTTTTTATTAAAAAATCAGAGATCTTTGATTGTTTTTTTTTATTTTAAAACAAGATGACGGATCAAACTAGCTTTTTATAATATTTCATAAAAGTGTACAATTAAAAACCCACATTTTTGATCTTTATTTTTTCTGTAACGTAATTACGATTTATTTTATTTTTATACATAGCTGCCATTTTGAAATAATATTAGGCGGATCAGACTGGCTGACGAACTTAACTGATATATTTATAAGGTATATTTGATTTAAAAACTTTAATGGTAGAAATTTGTTTATCTATTATATAGATACATTTGATTAGAGGTTAGTTTTTAAGTTTCCTGATCAAAGAAACTGCATTGATTTTTTTGTAATTTTCATCTTTATGTAATTTTCTCATTATATTATCTCACCAAAATATTTGTATATGTAAATCTATAATTAATATAGGTTTAGAAATAAAACCTATATTTCTAATTATTCTTGGAATAATATATAAAACAATCAACATTAATTCGCTTAATTAGATACTGATTCATTATCATTATCAGAAATATTTTGATCAAAATATTGCTAAAACACTCTTATGGCGAAACAGTAAAGCTGCGTATCGAAACAGCTGTAAATACATAGAATTGATGAATAGCCAGAAAAAAGTAATTTCAATACTAATTTTATTGTCTTTTGATTACTGGTTCTAAACAATTGTCATTTGGTTTGAGTTCTGAATAAGTTATGTTTATTATGCATAAAAATTCAATAGCTGAAAATCTTTGCATTGCACTGAAAAATAATAAAAAAATTACCGACGTATTATAAAAAAATAGTGATATTATAATTTACAAACATACTCTTAGATAAAATACATTTAACTAATTTAAAACCATTTCCATGTCTACAATTATCTTATAAAAAAAAAGAAAAAGAAAATAAGACGTTAGTAGTTACAAAATTTAAGGGCAAAAAATCTAAAAAAAAATACATAAATTTAGAACCATTGAATTGTATGTATTATTCTACATCAAAAGCAATATGTTTTTTGGCATTTTGTGTTTATATAAATAAATTTTAAGTTGTTTATATTGTAATAAAACGATTCTTGGGATTAGTAGTTTAGTGTGGTTAGGCGAAACATTTGTATATTAGTTTCAAGCGTGAAAATAGCAATGTTATTTAGTAAAAAATAAATAGATTAAGAACCTGCTATGAGAGGTGAACAGTTTGGTTTCATTGCATTTAGTCTCAAAAGTTTAAATATTAAACTTAAAAAGAAGGTTTTTGATTATATTTGCGTACACATTTAAATTCTATGTGCGATATAAATCAACGTGTAATAGATTAACTACAATATATCATATTCCAGGCACATATTTTTACAACTATGTTGTAAAACCTTTTTTAAATATAAAACTATTCATAGAATTTGAAGGAAAATTTATACTGAATTTAATATCAAATACCAGATTATTTTTAATATTTATCTGATTAAAACATAAAATTTCTAGGTAAATATATATTAATTTTAGATTTTATTAGTATATGCATTCTTTACTATAAAATTTAATAAACATACCAATTGTTATTTTATAAAACTGCTATCATGATTCAAACTAAAAGACGAAAAAGATTTTAACATCTTCATTTTACTGTAAATGATAAAAAATACAGATGAATTTTAAATCAAATGTATTGATCTTCAAGCAGAATTAAATTTGAAAGGAACATTTCTAGTACTTTTGAGATCTTTTAATTAAATAAACTTCATTGAAATTTTCTGAAAGTTGCGACATAAAACTCATTGCAATACTATGTATGTATAATATGTACTATATATATATATATAAGGTAATCTTAATTCGATAAGTAGATATTGTATAATCATAAATATTTTTTGCCGTCCATTGTAGTAGTAATTAAAAAAAGCTGTAGTTTATAGTGCAACATTTTCTTGCACAAATTAAATAAAGAGTACAAAGTTTTAAAATGTTAATAATATACTATCATGTAAATTCAGACACTTTTATTATTATTTTTGGTTCCAAAGATCAATATTGTATGTAAAACATAAGGAACCGTTTACACAATAATGCGTTATAATTTTTACTTACAATTTATTTATATACCAAATTTAAATGTATTTTATAAACCATTCCCTGAGCTTTTATATTTTAGTGTAATATGAATTTCTTATGTATTGAAAAAATTAATGTTTTTATTACATCGTGTGTTTTATTGAAGTTCTAAAAGTGACATATCTCGAATTATACATATATACAAAATAAATCAAAGTTCAATGGTAAAGAAATGTAATAAAATATTAAGAAGAGTAGAAAGAGATGGATATTAAAATGTATAAGATTTATATAGAGCAAAAAATAAATTAATAAAAATGTGGAAATATATTGAAGAATTTATAAAATTAAATCTTTTTTTGTTGATAGCGTTAAGGAATAGATTTTTGACACAAATATTGAACTTAATCACAACACAAATATTAGAAAATAACATAAGTTATTTAATTAAAATAACATTAATAAGCTGTAAATAAAAAAACATTCAAGTATTAAATACAAATACAAAAATTATATTTAAAATTTAGATAAAATTGCAAATCTTTTAATAGTTTACTAGCTAAAGATAGCATATACATATATATCAGACAAAAGGAACGTATAAACGATTTTAGCAATACAAAAAATTGAAAAAGGAGAAATATGCTGTATATTTTGAAGATGTAGTGAATCGTCAATTGAGAGGCTTGATTGAAAAAGTGGGGAACCATCAATTCAATCAACATTTAAAGAGAAGCCTCAATGAAGTCAGCTAGTAGTATAAATCGTTGACTAATACCTTAAAGGCCTGGGTTCAAATCCCATATGGACCTTAATGGGTTTTTTTTTAATTTCTATCTAGAAGATCAGAATTAATTAATCATAGATTAGATTTATCTGAGTTTTCCTCGTTTTTCATGACACATATATTGATTGTGAGCTGTAAAAGTAGTAAATAATTATTCAAATAGATGTCAATGATTTACAGACTTGGATTTCAGTATGGTGTGTCACTATTTATTTAGTGGTTGTTGATTGTGTTGACCTTGTTGTAATGCATTGGGCTAACGCTCATGTTGCAACAAAAAATTTACAGTAACTTATTAAATTGATAGATAAATAAAATAATAGGTGTGGTGTTTCTAGATTTTAACGGGTATTTGTAATAATGTATAATATAAAAAATAATATTAAATGTATATGGATTAAGAAGTCAAGTGTTAAAAAGATTTAAGGCTCTAAAAATGGTCCTCTAGAAAGCTATAATAATTGTTTGGCTAAACAAAACGTGAATGAAATCGGAATTTTGGAATTCCCAAAAATTTTGCACATAAATTTTTATAGTTTTTTTGCATAAATTTTTATAGTTTTTTCAATTTACATCATGTGTGAGAGATCGGAATTTGTGATTATTACATATATAAAATTCTGATGATTCATCACAGATTAGCTTTTCTTAGATTTTCCTAATCTTATAGGTAAATATTGAGACAGATTATTAAAAAAATCAAGCTTGGACATGTGCATAGTTGAATATATTGATTGTAAGCTGTAATGATAGTAAATAATTAATAAAATATGTGCCATCTATTTACAGACATTGAATATTGTCTGACGTCTTACATTGTTGATTTTGAATATCAATTGTTATAACGAAGATTTACAATAAATAAATAGACATGTGAACATTGCTTTATAACTGACTAACTTCTTGCAAACGCAAAAAATCTTACGTATTTCACACATATGCGGTAATATTATTTTGTACGATTCGTTGATCGGTTGTATCGTGAAATCGAATGATCAGTCGACCTAAGAATATGTTTGCATCAATAATATGCTCTCCTTGTTTCGGGAGTATATTAGGAATGCTGGTTTTAATTAAACTTTGGATGAAACTAACATCAGGTAGGTTTAAGGGAGATGTACAAATGCTCAACACTACAGCAGTTGTCACTGGCGCTAATTCTGGTACATGCTATTTTTAGCAAATTAATTTTAATTAAACACATTTTATTAATAATATGATCTTATAGGAATTGGAGTAGAAGTGGCTAAAGATTTTGCACGTCGTGGAGCTAAAGTTGTGATGGTATGTCGTGATATGAAAAAGGCAGAACGAGTCAGAGAGGACATTATCAAGGAAACGAAAAATACCAATATATCTGTGCATATTAAATCTATATGTTCGAATTGAATAACTGAGATAAACGATCTATGTATATAACAAATCTCATTTTCAGCTGAAACATGTTGATTTTGCTTCACTCGCAAGTGTAAGAAAGTGTGCCAAAGAAATCTTAGCTGAAGAATCTTCGATCCAAATTTTATTGAACAACGCCGGTATATTAGTACAATCTTCAAAAAATACAGAAGATGGAGTTGAAAGTATGATGCAAATAAATCACTTTGGGCCTTTCTTATTCACTAACTTACTTCTTGGTTAGTAATAAATATGATCATGTCATTGTAATATCAATTAATTTAACTTAAGTTAAATAGGTCGCCTCAAAGAATCAGCACCTAGTCGTATAGTAAATGTCGTTTCTGATGCTAACGGAATGGCCAAGATCGACGTTAAGCATCCAGATTTGAGTAGCTCAAAGAGCTTGGTAGTAGTTTATGGAACATCTAAACTTTGCAGCTCATTGGCGACTGTTCATTTGGCTGATAAGCTACTCGACACCGGTAACTATACTACTACATTACATATAATTCGTGTAATACATTTATTTACTTTTCTTACTTATTAGGTGTCACTGTAACTGCTGTGATTCCCGGTCAGGTACATTCTGATATAACCAGAAATATGAATGCCTTAATGAGAATACCGTGGAAGTTTATTTGCAAATACTTGCTCAAGGTACCGCTGCATAATATATTGTAGTTCGAATATGTTTTAAATATATTTATATGTTATAGAGTTCGGAAGAAGGTGCTCAAACATTAATATATGCGTGCATTTCACCAGATATTGCAAACGTAACAGGAAAACATTATAAAGATTGCGCACTGTGTTCCGATTCAAAAATTACTATGGACAAAGACTTTGCGAAAAAAGTTTGGGACCATAGCGAGAAAGTAGTCAATTTAACCGCTGGCGAGAAATTCTATTGAATTATAAATATATTCAAGAAAACGTTTGAATCACGTTACTAAATGTAGGTATATATGAATAATATGGCCTTCGTGTTTTGTTTTTATGGTAGTCATTAAATTTATTCTTAGTTTTACTTTGTAAAAAATATGAATAAATAATGTTTTTTATATGTTCAAAGACAATAAAAAGTTTCTCATTTACTCATTAATTCATTTCATCTTTCGACTCGATAAGAGTATCTTTTTTGATGATTTACATGGTATTATCTACTTATCAAAGACAAGATTATTATATAATAATACAAATCATAGATGTAATGGTCTGCTCGCAGCATTGCGACATAAAATTGATTATGGGTCAAATAAATAAATTTATAGACGTGGCTAATAAAATTTGTTCAGTTTTTCATAATCAACTTCATTTCATAACTCATAACTACCAACATTATAAAGTTAGTTTGTGATGAAAAGTATTGTCAAAAGATTTAGTATCCACCTGACTTACTAAAATCCAAGTTTACGTCAATATCCACGTTGTATCCATTGATAGTCCCGAATGAGTATACTTAAACCGTACGACCTTGCTTTAAAAAAACAAGAATCTGTGTGAAATATTTGATATTTGTATTATACAGATACGAAAAGTCTGGTTCTGGCCCAAATCGGCATTGGTTAAAGGATCTTTGGCAACGGGATGGTGACGGGTGGCAATTAGACACAGATTGAGCCGCTGCAGTAATATTTTATTAACGATAAATAGTTATTTACATGGTGAAAAAAAGCGCGCGACGACGAGCGTCCGAGCACCCGAACCGAGGGCTGCCAGTCAAGAGAATAACTGTCACGCCAGTGTTACTAGAGTGCGATAATGATGGTTTTGGCCATAATGAAATATATATAAATATAAACAGGCCCCACAAATCAAAGACTGGAAGATGTGTTTGACCTTCCCCGTGGTCGTTTCTGGTGAGTGAAAATCACTGAAATCGTTTACTAGAAATTCAAACTGATTTTTGAAACATATTTTGCCAACTTTAACCTTTCTTTTTCTTAAAAAAACGAAGGTTTTAACGAACGCATCATATGATGCGCATGGCGTAAGAGAGTCGATTTAGTTGCGCATGATATGATACGCGTGGCGTAGAAAGGGATAAAATATTTTGTATCCTATTTTTATTTATTTTTTAATATGTTGGCTTAAGCTTGCGTCCGAACTATCTGAAGGTAACCAGACGTCATAATTTGAGGATGATGATCCTCTTCAAAAATGTTCTCATTTGTCTTTCTTTTATCCTTCTTTTGTAATTTTTTATTCTGATTTTGTCTAAATGTGCACTTGGTTTAATTAGTGTCAAGGCCGCGCCTACCATACATCCGCACATTTGATAATATTTGCTAAAAGAATAAATTTGTCTTCATTCTTGTGAAACTATGACATGTTTATATCTAGATTTTATAATTTCATTCCCTAGAATTAGAAGTAATATATTACTTAGTGATAAGAAACATCAATACACCGTCGAGGTTTATCCAAAAATTATATTTCACAATTTTTTATTAGTTTTGCAAAATTATTATTTTATAAGACTTATAAGATAAGCTTGGCCAATTTTGTGATATTTGTTGTAAAATCTGAATAATTAAAAATTAATTTATTCACAGAAAAAATATTTCCTCTTACCCATATTCCGACACATGTACGTATGTACCATGCGATTTAACAATATCTGAAAAATAACGACAATTAGTAAAGTAGCAAATTACTGATTCTTATAAAATACTCCTGATTTTTTATTTTTTCAAAGGCGGTCAACTTCCTAAGGTATTTCAACAAATTATAGTTCATAGAATAAATGGAATAAAATGGTATTACAATGTAATTTCACTAAAAGGTGCAGTTAGTATTAGCTAGTTAATTTGAGTTTTTTACTAAATATGTTTTTGTTTTAAAATATTTTATTTATTTTTATGTAAAATTATTATTTAGCGGTGTGTAAATGCGTTCTGCTTAAAAATGTGTATATTTAGACCAAAAAATAAAAAAATGTATAGTGCGCTGTCACTTCTAGTGGCGATTGTTTGACTACAAATCGTTACAATGGCTTTTCCTTTTCATATTAAAACAGGCATGTCAATAATAAGAAAATAAAGTAGTTTGAAACATACTGTATAATATATATTATAATATACAACAGAGTTTTTAGAACCAGGAGTTGAAAACAAGGATGAAACATTTAATTACTTTCAAACAATTGAACCTAAACTTGAGGTAAAATATATTACTATGTGCTATGTAATATAAAAGTATTTAAAATAACTTTTTTTCAAGTACAAAGATATAAAAACTGAAGTTGACTGCACTAAAAAATATAATACTGGAGAATTAGATGACAACTTTGAAATCGGTTAGAAACATATTTGTACATTATTATATTTGAATTACCAGATAACTTTGCTTTTCAGAAACACATGATGTAAAAGATGTACTAACTACAAATACTGGCAATGTTAATATTTTATCTTGCCAAAGTTCGTATGTTCAAGTAAGTTGATTAAATTATTATGATTTTATCATAATAGTTATACTCTTATTTTTTAGAAACAAGAAAAAGGAGATTATATACTTTCCGGTGAAGTATTTGAGAATAAAAATGGTGAACCTTCATGGACCAATAAATCCTGTAATAATATGTTGAACGATTTCGATTCTCGCATTTGCGAAAAAACATTCCAAACTAATGATACTCTTTCATCAAAAGTGCAAAACGTTGGTACTGATTCCGATGCGTTTCCGTGTAAACTTTGTGGAAAAGCTTTCGAAACTGATAAAAAACTCTATCGGCATTTAGATATACATACAGATTCTGCTATTTATAATTGTACTATATGTACAAAAACATTCAAGACTAGAAGTTATCTCACACGTCATATAAGAAATGTTCATACTATTATTTCTTATTTCTTTGAATGCCAAATATGTGAAAAAGCATTTAAAACTGGAGGTATGCGTTCGCGGCATATGCGCATTCATACTAGTTCCTATGACTTTAACTGTGACGAATGTGGACTATCGTTCAAGTCTAAGGAGTATCTTTCGAGACATAAGAATATTCATAGCGATTCTGGTAACTTTGAATGCGATATATGTGGAAAATCATTTAAACTTAAAAAATCTCTACAAACACACACCAATATTCATAAAGAATCTTGTGATTTCAAATGTGACGATTGTGGAAAAGTATTCAAAACTAACGGCTATCTTTCAATACATATGAAATATATGCACAGTAACTCTTCAGGCTACGAATGTGACAAATGTGGTAAAAAATTTAAGTCTAAATCTTATCTTTCAAGGCATATCGTCATGCATGATGATCTTTATATATTTGAATGTGACATATGCGGAACAGTATTCAAGTCTAAAGATCAACTCGCAATCCATAAAAATATTCACATTAATTCTTATGATTTTGAATGTATTGTATGTAAAAAAACTTTTAAAACTAAAATTTACCTCTCACGTCATATGAAAAATGTTCATACTGTTAGTTCATTTGAATGCCAACAATGTGGTAAAACATTTAAATTGATAAAAAATCTTAAAAAGCATATGGAAACCCACTAAATATTTGAGTACATATATTTTTTCTTTGTACTTGATGGTAACTTGACCCTACACTTTATAGGATATATCCATCTGTTACAAAATTTGCTTTGTTGCACTCTAGGTTCTTGTTGAAAATATGAAAGTAAAAGATGTAAAGCTAAAACAAATACATCACTGCAGTTATTTTAATGCATTATGCTATCACAATGCAAACAGAACATCTATATGTTTAATAACTATAATATTTTTCCGCCGGAATGCACTAAGAAAAAAACAAAAGTACAAGCAAGATATATGTACAATATAAAAATGACAAATTCGACAATTAATATGTAAAATTTATATTTGTATATATTTTTATTAATAAACAACTTACACTGTATCATTATTTTTATTAAAAATTAAGAGACCAATAGATAAAAAAGAAACACGCATAAATGGTCACACAATCCAAAGAATGGCCACAGTATGCATAGCGTCCTCTCCGGTGTCAGGTTAATAATCAGCATAGATACAATTTAATTTTGCTGTCGGGGCCATATTTTTCATGCTTTGCGTTCTTCCCGTCTTTTTCGTAAAATTGTTTAATTTGTTTCGTTTTGGCTTGTCCACTGATGATATTTTTTGTGTCCTCTTCAGGTACATACACTTTAGAAACCCCTTTAAGTTTTACTCATTGTTACAAGGAATATAATCCCGCCTGTTAAATATTTGTAAATAGAAAATATGTTTAAAACTTGTTTTGTTTCGGATGCACGGAAGAAAGTTCAGTTCCTTTAGTTGTGATATTGTTATTAAATATTACTATACAATGTATATTATTGGAACTCTGGACATCATTTCAGCATTTTTAGAGGTAGGGGGACAAAAGTTTGTCATTCAGTGATCGTGCTTTTTATATTAATGTTATAGTGAATGTATATTTTTCAGTGAAGCTATATTTTCATTAGTAGATATATTTTTCTACTAGCGAAAATATAATTTAACTGATAGGCGCAGTGAAATTATATCCTGTTCTAAAATTATTATAAAACTTTATTTGACAATTGCGAAACGTCTATTTGTTGTTCAAAACCAAATATAACTTACACGAATTAACCAAACTCAACATGAAAGTTCTAAAATTAATTACAGTTTTAGAACTGCGAGAGCCTAGATTTGTTATGGTCAAAAAGTGGTCGGCACTTGAGTAGCACTGGCGTGACGGTTATTCTCTCGACTGGCAATCTTCCGCGCATTCTCGCGTCCACTGTAAAGCTTCCTCCACACTCTCTGGAAGTAGGCCATGGTTGGGCAAGGACGGAAAATATAATGTGTTAATTCGGGGCTACTTCGGTCGAGCTCGGGTCTGCCCGCTCTAATGTCTCGGCGACCTCGACCGTATTCGGTAGACCTTTGGTTCGGTAACTTCCAGAGAGTGTAGAGGAAGCATAACAATGTAAACACCTCAAATAATTCAATAATACATTACTGCAGCGGTTCAATCTGTGTCTAATTGCCACCCGTCGCTAAAGAACTTTTATTATGTCACTATGAGAGTATTGGTCAAAATATATTCAAACCGAATTTTGGTCAAGCGGAGAGCGCAAAAACAATTATCACTTCGCAGAAGACAAAAATTCACGTCAAAGGCAATAAAATCGTGTCTGCGCTAAGTTTTGGCCATAATAAATCTAAATAAATACATATATAAATAAGCCCCTTACCGTATATTAATCATCATATTTTATTTTATTATGGAGCAATATTTAATCACAATGATAACTAAAAGTAACGTGAAAAAACTGAAGTTACATCCCTGTTGCATCAATAGCTCTCTTGTTTTTTCCTGAGTTTATTTTAGCTCGTAATCATATTAATTTGTATAGGTCGCTGTTTTACTAAATGTGAGTTTTAAAATAATATTTTAAATTTTTTTGCTTCGAAAAGCATAATACATTACCATGAGGTATATTTTTTTGCAGTGGCAACATTTTCCAGTTCATTTCTTCTGTCAACCTGAATTGACAATTCGGGACGAGTTTTTTCGCATTTATTAACTTAATTTGAACGCTTTGAAGAGCGATAATAAAAATGAGTACACCAAAAGCTACAATGCGAAAGTTTAAATGGTCTTTGGATATGAACCAAAAGTAAGTCGAATCAGTTATCTAAGTCATGTATTATATTATTTATTGATATTGATTTGAAATATTCCAGAAATAAGAATGTTAGCTCTGAATGCGCATCTCCACCCGGCTACAATCCATCAGCAGCTCAAAGTCACACAGAAAAATCCGGAGAGAACGACGCTTCTCACCTGATAATCAAAAAGCTATGGGACGTCGCGCTAGGACCTCTTAAACAAGTCCCTATGAATCTGTTCATCATGTACATGGCCGGCAACTCCATCTCCATCTTTCCCATCATGATGGTCGGAATGTTGATCGTCAGACCCGTAAAAGCCCTCTTCACCACCCAAAGCACGTTCAAAATGATCGAGGGATCTCACGCCTTATGCCAGAAGCTCGTTTATTTACTCGGCAACGTTGTAAACATATTACTGGCTTTGTACAAGTGTCAGAGTATGGGTTTGTTACCCACTCATTCCAGCGACTGGCTCTTCTTCGTCGAACCTCAAATTCGAATAGAATATTACGGCGGAGGAGTTTCGCTCTTGTAGTTCGTAATTAATAAACAAATATAAATTGTATTAATTTATTCTTATTTATCACTAAACATTTTTATTTAATTTCATATAAACTACATTTGTATTTTGTAAAATTAAATCTGTACAAGATGGAAGCGTAAATTAATAAATGTATTAAAAAAAATATCATTTCATTTTAATCGAATCAAATATGTTTAAAATAGTATATACAAAATATAATGATTGAATGTCAATTATAAAATTATCAAAGAAAGAAAATATCAAAAATTGCTAGATTGTAATAATTAAGATTCTATGTTTATTCTTCTTTTTTCTTGTCTTTGACTGTTGCTAGTTGAGCTTCGACGGCTTCTTTTATTCTCTCTACCAGCTTTCCGGGATCGTCCATTTTCGGCACCTGAAATTTGATTATGGTAAATTTAAATTTTCAATAGTCATCGTTTTTTGCTTTCGTATGTCATTCGTTATTAACTCTAATTTTACACGAGAGAAAAAAATAGTTATTTAAGAGTAACTGTTGCTATGTTTTAACCTCTTAAAGATATTATTTATTATGTAAATAAAACATCAATTATATTAAAATACACAGACTTTTTTGAACTCATTATTGGTTATATAAACACTGACAAATAATATATTATACCATTAGGTTGCAAAGAAAATAATTGTGACTGTAACGCCAATCTGTTTCTCAGAACGGCATAAAAACTGCTTTGGTAAGTGATAAAAATCTGAGAAACCCCTTCTCTCCACCAGACGCCAGAGATATCAAGGATTCGAGCCACGGGTCCGGCATTGACAGTTTAGAAATATAAGTACCATTAGAATTGACATCAGTAAAACTCCAGGATTGGAGCTTATAAATCTTGATATACGTTTTTAGCAGCATTTGGGTTATTGAAGACCTTGCTGTATAAAATTTTGTTTAATTATTAAATAACTATGGATGAGGTAGTATTTCATAGCTCAGCTCGGTCAAATTTTGGAGTTAATCATACACATTGTCGTGCAACGGAATAAATCTTTTGATTGATTGGACTAGACGTCACAGTTCTAGGTACATTTTGACGAATTCTTGACAATTAACTTTCAGTTGTAATAATAGTTTCGCATGGTTTTCTTTCGGCAAAATGCCAATCATTGTGCAGACTGCTTTCTATTGTCGTAGAGGATCTACAGTTCAAACCGAATTTTGATCAATAGGAGGGCGCAAAAACAATTATCACTTTTCAGAAGTTAAAAGCAATAAAATCGTGTCAACGCCGTCACAGTGGGAATGCTCGTTACCGAGGGTTCCCACTAAATAAATTATTTAATAATAAAAAAATAATAAATGTGTTTATCCGTATATGTAAAAATAGATATACATATACTAATGTAAAAAGCGAACAATAACTATTCCTAAAAAACACGTTCTGCATTCCGGTAAATGTTTTCCCTTTTTCAAGTTTATACCAAATAGATGTACTTTGTTGCACTCTTATAAGAATTCCGTCTATATGGCAAATCAAGTTATCTGTCTTCAGTGGTCTCACCCTAAGTTTTCCAATGGAAACTTTATGGTGAGACCACTGTTAATTTTCGGAAATGAATGTTTCCGAAAACTTGTTGTTAAAAAATATAATATCGGTTGTAAAGAACGAGAAATGACGAATATATATAATATTTATAGTTAATTTCCCCAATCAAATTTCATGTACTGTGCTTTTAGTTCATATTTTAGGCATCATAGTGTAAGAGTTAAAAATGTGATGAAATTATTACTCAAACCAATTGTAACGAAAATATTATACCTCATAGTTTTGAGCTGCGTAAATTCCTGTGTAGACACCGGATGCGAATATAAACTGTAGAGTGCAAAATAAATAGATGTAATATAAATAATTATTGTAATATTAACAAAATTAATTAGATTTAAACTTTTAAAGATATTTTCATTATTCTTCTAAACTCTTTAAACAAATAAATCACACATAAAAATATAATAATTAGTAAGCTAAATGTAACAATATCTATTTATTTGATTAAAAAATAGTCAATGTTAAATTATTACATAATTATATAATGCTTAGGCATTTGAGCCACTATTAATGACAAAAATGAAATATATATTAGCTTACTTAAATATAACATAAACAATATAGTGTTTCTTTTTGATATTTTTAATATGAATTACTTACACGTGATCCGATTTCATATATTAATTGCCATAATTTTTTATTGATAAGCAGTGAAAAGTTAAAGTAACTGGTTATATAACCGATTTCAACCACAATGTGGCTTAAAATAAATTTATAATATTATTTCATATTGTTAAAATATGAATGACATCAGAACGAGCTAAGCATATCAACGCAGTTAACCTAAGTTTTTATTGAATGCAATAATCATAATGACATTTCGTATGTATTCAATTATACATATGTGGAATAATATGTTCATTAGCTACTTTACTTATGTTTTTAAACTTAATTAATATATTAAAAAATAATTTTAATAAATTTTATCTCATAGTTTGATATACATCTTTGATAAAAAATAAAGATAAATGAAATTTCAATAATGACCATAAATCTAAAAGTGATTTATTTTTATTTATTAAATATAAAGTGGTTTATTCATTATAAAGTATAGAGTAAATACCAATCCTTTCAACATCGTGTCCTTGTAATCCCAACCGGAGTCTACACTGACGTAAAGTGATGTTCCATATTCCATATTCCAAACACCTGTCAATTGGGTTACTATTGTAACGAAGCACAAAAACACTATTTATTTTTGCTAGTTTTGACTACAAATCTTTTGTGAAAAAAAATTCTAAAATCATCAGCTTAAATATTTTACTTTTTTCTTATTAAAATAAAAAATATTTCACTATCAATTGTATATCTACTATTTTTATCAGTGTATCTAATGAAAATATTGTGGGGCCAATTTATATATTTATTTATTTATTCTTTATGAGCAAAACTTGGTGACACTCTAATAACAATGGCGTGATGGCGGTGGAGGGCAGCACATTCTTTGGCGGAATTCGTCCGCTGAACATTGAATTCACATTGTTTTGAAGTTTACCATACAATTGTTTTCGCCGGTGTTTTTCAGCGTTGATCTACTATTTTTTAGGTCATAAATGCGCAAATTTATAGAATAATTATAATACAATCTACACTATGTAGCTTTTGTATTTTACTATAAATTTTAAAATGCGCGTAGTCAATATTAATTATCATAAATTTGAAAATAATTTGCAAAATATAATTGATGGTAAAGTTGTATTGATGTATGGTATTTAAATGTGTTGATAATATGTAGAAAGGAGAGGGGGGGGGGAGCAACTCAGTTTTGCCCGGGGCGCTAAATAATCTAGGGCTGGTTCTAGTAAAATCTGATTTATATATGAGATCTAATTTATTTATATTAACTAATCTTTACTAATCGATCGGAAATATAATTATATAATAATCACTAGTTATAAATTACCAGGCACGATAAAAATTAAAAAATCGAACCCAAAGAATAGGGCACTGTCTTATTCCACTGGTATATACTACCATAATTCTTTGAGTCTTTGAGATAACAAGAGATAGAGGGGGGGGGGGTTTCATTTCGCCCCTTAAAATGAATTATATTTTGATTAGTTAATTTGTATAGTATCTACGGTGGGGACCCTATTTATTTATTCATTCATTATTGCCAACGCTAGACGGCGGCGGACAGCAACACATTCTTTGGCGGACCGCGGCAGGAAGATGACAACCAACGGTGCTTCGTCCGTCGATTACTCACATTATAATAAAATAACATGTGTCTAAATAGTTTTTAATAAATATACTATTGCATCTAATTGCCACCCGGCACCATTCATCTGTCAAATAACAAATTTTTTTGTTACAACTTCTTTAATAATTGAAGCAAATTATATTTGCATTGTGTTTTTCTCAAAAGCTGGTCATTTATTTGTGAAATACTCGATTAAGTAATAAGGCGAGCAAAAATACACTTTTTGCTTTTTTCAAATAGTGTTAATCCACAGACAAAGTGGGGGAAATATTCCCTTTTATTACATACATGCAAGGAATGTGTGAAAAAAAATATACAAGGCTAGTAAAAATATAAGTTTTTATTTTTTTACTTGAGTAAGAACACTAGTTTCCGCTAAGTTACTATGTGTCAGTCATACCAACAGTGTGTGTAATCAATGTTAATTTTGAGTTACCAATTTATATTATTAGTTTAGTGCTATTTTTAAATACATTTTTTTAGCTTTTTTAACTGTTATTTTTATTATTTTTACCTTATAAAAATTTTTGAGGCGGAAACTTGATTTTATATTGCTTCGACTATATTAAAAAATGATAAAAAATACATATGCATCTAAAAATATTTTTCTTTATATTTTGATATTTATAATTTTGTTTTTATTGATCTCTGTTTGCACGCAGGCGACTCACCTATTGGAAACGTCCTTGCCCATATGTTTTCCCAGCAATAGTCGTCAGCGGAGTTTGGTTATTCACAACTTGCGAATAATTCACGTGCGCGAATATAAGTCATTTTTTCGGTTACATTATATTCTCACTTCATATGTATTATTACAATAAAAATATGATTTAATAATATATACATATTTATAATTAATATATCGAATTAATAAATTACAATTAATTTAGACTATATTATCACAGAAATAACGATGTACAAAATTTCGACCTAAAATAAGTATCTATACTATAATATACACGTATGAATATTAAATATATTCTACAACAAATATATCATTCGGAATTAAGAACATTATTTTTGTAGTAGGGATACTAGCGAATCTTCGTACAGAGCTATACTCAACATCAACATGTACCCTAAAACAATACCTAATACTGACAATAAAAATATTGGGAAAGTTTTCTTTCCATTGTTAATCTCCGGGACAAGATCTACTAAAGCGATATACAAGAATGTTCCCGCTGTGGCTGCATAAATCCACTGAGATGAAGATTTGTGTCCTTCTCCTAGCCAAAGACCTATCGCAGCACCGATGAAGCTGATGATGGACGACAGAACGTTGCAGCAGATGGCTTTTTTTATTGTCATTCCAGATCTCAGCAGAACGGCAAAATCGCCTAATTCGTGCGGAAGCTCATGGCAAAATACTGCTAAAGCTGTAGCAAAGCCAGTCACTAAATCTGTACTAAATGCAGCACCGATTGCCAGTCCATCGGTTAGATTGTGAAGAGTGTCGCCTAATATTACCATCAATGCGACTGGAGTTAATGGCTTGCCTTTTTTCTTAGGCGCTGGTAGCATTTCGTCAATTTCAAAGACTTCCACTTCTCCTTTATTGCTATAATGACCGTGCGTGTGTCCATGGGAGCCATGATCTCCTCTAAACATTGCCATGAGAGTTTCTACCATATAAAATACAAGTACTGCCACTAAAGCAGCTGTGCATTTGAATATAGAATCGTTGTGATCATGACCATGTCCAGAATTTTCAGCTAAAGCATGTGGCAACAGATGCATTAAAGCATCTCCGCACAAAGTACCGATGGCGATAGCAACTAAAAAATGAAGAATGTGGTCGAAGAATATGGAATGTAGGACTGGCATTATGGCTACTCCCAACAGTCCGGTGGCACTTATAATCAGTATGCAGAGTCCAGTGTAGAGCCAAGCTGAAATTAAAGATTGTATTTAACCTCAGTGAATAATGAAAGTCTGCTCAAAGAGCACTCGATTGCTTACCTATGTGTGACTCGTCGTTGTCTTTCTGATAAGGCTCAATTTCATAACACAATCTCAAATCAAGTTGATAAACGATAGCTGGACACAAATGCATGAATGTGTTTGGGTCTATTGTTATTCTTTGCTGATTTTCCAGGCCATATATCTTGAGCATATCGTGCGGTGATAGGCAATCCTTGATGTTGGAATCTACTGTAAAAAATATGTTTAATGTGAGTTTATTTTGAAAAAATGTATTATAAATTATGATATACCTTGAGGTGGCTCTCCATGTCTTTTGTGTCTGTGTGCAGCATCGTGGAATTCAGAAAACGTTCCGTTTATCTTGTGAAGAGATAGTTCATGGGGTTCGTGAAACACTCTTCCTCCCAATCCCAAGCTGTCCAATAGGTGTTCGAATCCCTTAATGAAATAAAATATTAAGTAGTTAACTAAAGCTGACAGTCACTTGAAAATAAGATTATTTAATTAGCTGCGTAAGGAAAAAAGTTTATGATTTCTGATATTTCTGAAAAACTATACGGGCGTTATCTATGAGCCGTGTGCGGCTCGCGAGCCGTACTTTGTCGTCTCATCTAAGACTGTATTTGCTGTGTAATAAAACGTCTTAGCTCCTTCTTTAATGTAAAATATTCCTTCGCTTCAATAAAAAATACGTATATTCATCATTAACATCACAAATCAATAGAGAACACAATGGTTAAAAATATCTAATTAAATTATCTCAGAAAACAGTACTACTCAGACTTTCTCATGTCAAAATAGTCTGAAGAAAGACAAGCTCTATTTTTTTATCTAATATAATTTTCATTTTAATTTAAAAACACACTATTAATAATTTTCTATACATTTTTTTTACACGAAAAAAAATCAAGGTATATGATTTTTTTGCTTCAATTAAATAAAAAAATGCTAATTTATAATTTTTCGCGCAGTATGAAATTTTTAGATATTTTACTTACAAATTGTCATTTAACTTAGGAAGGTGCGAATATTTATTTGCCTTCAAAATATTCTTAAAATTAACGCTAACAAAAATAGGTTTAAAACCGTAACTACTTATCTTATTTTGTGTTACATATATATATATAATACCTAGTCAGTGTCTTTTTATTGAACTCTATTTGAGTATATATTAATAATTAAACTAATGAGGGAGTTCAAAGTCAAGAAGAAAAACAATCAGCTAGATGATATAAATAAACAACAACAAAAAGTTGTACAAAATGACATAATAAAGTACAAATATCAAGAGGTGAATAATGCATTTCTAAAGAACAATGAGTAAAACATGGAGAAGATAAACTAAAATAAGGAGATAAACTCTTACAAATATTAATAAATTTAATGTTACACAAAGTTATAATCCTGTATACTCGGCTAGTATATATTATATATAATATAAAATGCGTATCTTTTTTTTGAGATTATTATTAAGATAACTGCGACTTAGAAGACAAACTCATTTGTACACATGTTAAATAAATTTAAACAGATTCCATGAAAGGATGTCGAAATAATGGAATATCCATAACAATTTTAAATTATGACTTAGATAAGATACACACACATGAACTTACATATAATTACGGTTTATCATTAAATTTAATTAAGAATGAATGAAATTAAGTTATCGTTGTTTGTTGATATGGGACATTTAAACTTAATAATTTTAATTAATTATCAAATAAATAAATCAATAAAATTAGCCTTGAAGCTCATCGTGTAGTTCAGAGTGTAAACAAGGTGAATAAGTAGTTACATCCTATCAAATTTAAAAATAGGTCGTTGTTAGAGTATCTGGATCGTATCTGAAAATAGATCTACGTTTTCGTCTTATTCGCACTTTAATGGTTAATTAATGCACATTTAAGATTTGTATGAATTATACAATAAAGTTATCAATAAACTAAAATATATCACATAATAACCATTGAAAAGTTAAACTTTAAAACTAAAATGATATAGACGAATCTAATTTTTATGCTTCTTGTTTAAGAATTACGTTCAATTGAACACTACATTACAATACGCTCGATACTTATTCATGATATTCTATTATAATATATTGATAGCGAATGATGCAATAATATAATTTATTTTATTTTATTTACTACTGCCCTATATAATTTTATATTAATTATACAATCGCAAGGTTAGGATTGAGTGGGATTAAAATTATGTATTTAATAAAATTTTAGGAATGAATAATACTCATTTATACTATTAAGGAAATCGTAGATAATGCTTTATTTATGACTTAGTTAAACCAATATTTATGATTAGAAAATCTAAGTATTGTTCATACTGACACATGATAAATACAAGCATTGTGTAGAAATTAAATATTGATTGACGATGAAAAACTCGTAATGTTTAATTAAATAGTATACAATAATAGATAAATTGTAATATTGCAATTGTGATACACTTACTGTGTAATTAAGAATTATGTCCATCCATAATATTTGCATATATCATTTAATAAAAATACTAAATAATAAAATATTCATAAAATACTACTATGACATTGTTGCATATAAATGTCGCATATTGATAGGTATTTAATTGGGATTATATATATTCAAGTATAACAGGTATGCAATTTGTGTTATAGATTCATTGACGCGTTTATAATACAATTATATTATGTATAATATACAGGTAAATTAGCTGATTTTAATATTTTTTTTTATATAAATAAGTTTAGATTTAAATTTTTTTGTTCAAATATTGACAAAATTTTAAAATATAATCATAATAAAAAAAAATTGTAAGCTCAGTATATTAATCTGTATTTTGGCAAAATAATAAATATTAAATAAATGTTTGTATATCAATAAAATAAAAGCAACCGATAATCTAATTTTTTCCCCTGATTTTTTAAAATCATAGAAATAGTTTATTGCATTAAAAATCAACGTTAATAAATAAACTGGAAAAATATATTTCTATCTATAAAAAAAACCCAAAAAAATCAAGTATATTTTCCAACCAAATTACTGGAAATTTTCTGATAATAACCTAATTTAAATCGAAGTTTATTTAAAAACATTTTAATATACTCATAACTAGCAATAAACAAGTATTTTTATATATTCTTATAATCTTTGCTGAAACATCATATAAAAATTCAAATTTTCCAAAAAATTGCTTTCCAAAATCATCAAACTCCCCCCCCCCCCCCAATCTAAATATTTTGATATTTTATATTCTTTAATTTACAATATTTTAATTATAAAACATTGTATATTATATTTTATGTAACTAACTGTCGGTCTCTCACTGTCGTGAGGTACCGCAGCTAGTTTTATATAATTATGTCTAATCAGATGAACCACATAAGCACTGACTTAGATGAGCGGAAAAATGGTTTGTAAAAACAAAACCTTTAGATAAGAAAAGATATTTTAATAAGCATAACACTTGGGAGACGAATGTTTTTTTATTTTCATTAAAAAAGTGTTTATTTTAATAGCATATTAAACTTCATTAGTGGGTTAGTAAGTACAATTTCATTTATCATATAATTTATGGCTTTGTTATGCCGAAAAAATATGGTGTTATTTTACGATCTCAATAAAGACGCTTGCATATTTTTCTCTTAACAAACATTCCATAGATAACAGCAATATTAGTATAGATTTTTATGGGTAGATACTACAGAACCCGTTGTTAAGCATCAGAGGTCAAAAAAGGTAGATTTTATCCATCCCGTGGATTACCATCAGTGAACGTAACGGGCAGGAACTACATGACTTTTCGGTTAAGTGTTCATTAGAAATGTTGATGAACGATTTATTTTGATTTTTGAACTATTGGTAGTTTTTTTAATTATATGCCTGTTCTATTATCATAATCACGTGTTAAAATATATTATTATAATAATAAATACAGTTTAGTTCCTCTTTTATTCGAACTAATTACTAATATTGCATTGTCTTTAAAAAATAAGATGATATCATATCTTTCTAGATTCACATTTTTTAATAAATAAAGTGTAAGTTAGTCAACTAAATATAAAGGACAAAAAGCTGCGCGTTATTTATTAAAGTGGTTCTTTTAACAGGCAAAATTTGATATCAGATACTTTTCAATTTGAAAACGCCTAATTATAGATCAGTTTTAAGAATGTATTGATACTCTGGAATGTTCTTGTTTATTTCACATCCACATCGTGCAATTTTTAACCAGTGTTTATTTACATTTACCTCAAAGTTAATTTCTCCACCGTCGCCATACTTTTTGAAGATCTCGTTGAGGAAATACTTGTCCGGCGGGTCCCTAGCACTGTTGCACTCTGTTACACCACCGACAAAGAACAGGATCACGAAAATAAACCAAGTGTTATTGTTATCCATCTCGCATGAGAGACAGTAGTATGCATGGACGCGCGCTAGCAGTCTGACGCCTCAGGGTTGACTGATTGTGAATCGAGTGGAATTTGTAAATATATGTCGTCGATCTAATATTTTAACTGCCCAAAGATTAACTGAGCAGAGATAAGATTTTGATTGCACGATTGTATTCCAGGTACTTATAAACAACGAGGTCTAGTGTGAATTTATATGTGTATATAACCTGCGTGATTTTTACGATTTGCACCGGTGCAGGTGAGGCTGCAGATTAATAACAACCTCAATTAACATTTTTGAAAACCACTGATATAAGCAGTGCCGGTGTAAAATGCAAATTACCGGGCGTTTAGATATTATTTTATATAAAAAATATTTAAATTTTTATTAAAAAATAGTGACTTAAGACGTAAGATAACTTTAATGATAATATATTATATAATCAAAGCGTTGAGGTGGTTCTCTAAACAAATCTAAAAATAATATATTTTTTTAAATTAATGCAACAAAATGCCGAATGATAATATATATTAGGACTATCTTTCAGTTAAACAGCGGATTTTGGAAAAGCAGACTTTCCGCTGCGCGGCCAAATACAATCGCTATTTTATTTAAATAAAAAAGCGGTTTTAAACAAAATATTTACTCACACGTAAATGATTTGACCTAAACCTCAATAAAAAAGTAGGACACTTGAATTGGAATTATGTAATAAAGAAATTAATATTCTAGTGTAAATTTAACCTAACCTAACCATAATTTACATACCATGACTATTGAATTAAAACAAGAAGTGCCGCAAAGATTGTAACATGAAGATTTAAAAGTGTTATAATAAAATTGATAATACAGTAAATATTGCACGACTATCTTCCTTCAAAGTTTTGAACAAAGCATCGTCATATAATTTTTGGCATTTTGACAATCTTAAAAAAAACTTTAAAATTTTCGTTGTACTGCAGAATAAGCTGCAGCATATTCTTCTAAAAATATATTCTCTTATGGTAAGCTTATTATTTTTGTAAGAGGTGCTGAAAGACAAGGCTACACTGCCAAAAAATAAGGTAAATTAAACGCTAAGCCAATATTCTCAATTTGTTTTCAAAAGTCAGTGAACACAAACAAACACGTAGAGATTAAAATAAATAAAACAATAGTAAAAAGGGATGAAAATAAGAATCTCGTCAACTGTACGCCGAGAACAACAAACTAATGCCACCCTGTGTACCTACACATAACAGTTCCTCTCTCAGTACGACCGACCAATCACATAGCAGCAGTTAAAGAGCTCGTGTCGATGTTCTTGCCTACTTAATATTATTATACATTTATTTTGTACTACAATTTTATTATTATATGTCATAATCGATCATTTTTTATTTAAAAACAATACAACAGTTTATAAATCTCTAGCATTAGATTAGTATTTTTTAAATTAAATTATAATTTAATTAAAAAAGTACTAACATAATCCTAAATATTTATAAATTGTTGTATTTTTTTAAAAATAAAAAACGATTTAAAAAATTCATAATATATATGCTATGAATACTTTAAAAGTATTATACTTTAACACATTACAGTCCGTTCACGCGTTTTCGCGTGACAACGAACTTTGCGGTTGGTCCGCTGAGGGTTAATAATAATAAATTAAGCTCGTAACTTAATACCGCGTGAACATTATATAGAATTGAACTTTTATCTAAAGATTTTAATATATGTATATAAATATATATTTCTATAACGTAAAAACAATACCACGTTTTATTTAAAATTCTGCAGAAATAGCGGATCGTAATGTAATAAAAACTATCAACAAAAAGAATTAAAATTATTAATACAGATTAAAATATTACTATAATACATATTTATTTAGAACATACAGTCCTATTCTATCTAACCTAACCTAAAAATACTCTCTTGAAAAATTATATCATAACTTTGTATCTCTCCTAAAGACTATTTTTTATATCAATATCCAAGCAAAATGTAGAAAAAATGTTTAAAAATAATGCCATTTGCCCTCCCCCCCCTTATTTTTTTACCAGAAAAAAACATGTTTTTAAATGAAATACTATGAATTTTAATGAAATCGATATATTAAAAAAACGATTATTGACTGGTCAATTTTTGCCCCCCCCCCCTTGAAAAAGCTTAGATGACGTCCCTGATTCTAAACCAGAAATTTTTGGGTTATCCCTAAAAAAATATATAACCGAAAATATTTTTTTACATTTGTCATTTCAGTGAAATCATATTGGAATACATTTTCTCTGGGAGATATATATTTTTATTAGTGAAAATATAATTTATTTATATTTTCACTAATAAAAATGTATAGATATTACAGTGAATGTGTTTTTTTCAGTAAATTTATACTTTCGCATTACAAGTCCAAATAAATTTTAACTAAGAGATATATATTTCTACCAGCGAAAATATAATTTAACTTATGCAACTCTAAAATGTCTATGAAACTCAATTTAATAGTTGCGAAACGTACATTTGCACGTTCAAACCCAAACCTAACCTACACGAACTTACCAAACCTAATTTGCCCTAATGAAAGTTTTAAAACGAATTACGCTTTAAGAACTTTCATTAGGTCAAGGGCAAAATACAAACTAATCCATCTTAACTTTCAGGGCAAAATAAGCGGAAGAAGAAGTACAGATAGATACGCATCTTGCATATTACATTTTGCTATTACACCGTGTTTCAAAAATATGATAGCAATGTATATTCAAACCAAATTTTGATCAATAGTAGGGCGCAAAAACATTTAGTCTCACTTCTCAGAAGTCGAAAATTTACGTCAAAAGCAATAAAATTGTGTTGGCGCCACGCTTGGCAACGAGCGTTCCCACTTTTTAATGTTCCCACATTTTGAGTGTAGAAAGTATTTTTTTTATTATTTCTTCGATCAATTTATTTGTTTTTATTTTATTCATTTCAAATGTAACTCATTCAAGACAAAGTCAATTATTTACTTCTCAAGAGCTCTTTAACTTTATAAAAGTATTATTTAATATTTGTTGTTAGCAGACTTGGCAATAACCAGCCGATTAACCAATTCAATTCAATAACCGTACCGTACCGGACATGTTCGTTAAATGAATGTTTTCAAAGGATCATATATTGCCATTAAATGCGTGATTTAAGTTTTTCAATTTAATCAAAGATAATAACAATAATCAATACTTATCTACCTAGGAAATTACCTAAAATAATCTGTGTAAGTCATAACTGTAATTGTTTATATATTTACAATACTTTTAGATTTTAACCGATATCTTATGATGTTAAAATTTCATAAAATTGTATGTTACATATGCAACATATGTGTAGCCAGAAACATCTAGAAATGATGAACTTTTTAAAATTTACTGTTGATCATTTCAAGATAATGGTTGTTATCACTAAACAACAATATTTATTTTATTATAGCTAAATAGCTTCAATGGAATCATTTCCTATATAAATACATTGTTTTATTATGTAACTATAAGTTGTTGAGTAATGTTGTAAATCAAAAGTAAAGATACTTTAAAAAGACGAAATTTTATTATAAAACAAGGTTATCTTATCTGAAATATAACTTTATAATCTGTTCGAATTAAAATTTAACTGTATTATTCCCAATTAAATTAAAATACCCCCGAGCATTTAAATTTTAGATTAACTATAAAAACTATGTACACGTGCGCTTAGTCATCATATTTTTTTCAACAGATTACATATCATTTATAACACCGCAATGGCCAGTGTTTTTTGAATTTTGTGTATGTAATAATATATAGTTTTAATATATGTTGTCGGGCAACTAAGCTTTTATTACTTTTACATACATATTTTATTGCCAATTAGATTACTAGTATGCTAGTTATTATATAATATATAAGAATAGTTCGACCTCAATTCTATTCTAGTGTTATTATGTATTAATCAACGAGTAAACATTTTCAAGTGTTTGATCAGAACAATTGTTTTTTTTTATTCCATCCAACATCCAATTTGTTGTTCGTTGAACTCGATTATATCAAATGTGAGTCGGCAAGATTGTTTTATTTTTTTAATGCAAGTAAACAATTAATAATAATTTATTAAATACATATATCAGCAAATGTTGTTATCAAAATTATATTGTCCCATTTTAATTATTGCACAATAATATTAGATATGTTTAGTAAGTAAGGTAATATGATGCTGCAAAAATTACAAAGTAGGATATTGAGAATATTTTTAAATAAAAATAGATTTACTAGTTGTAGAAGTATGATTGATAAATTGGAATGGTTGAATGTTCAATAAATATTGAAGACAAATGTTTTAGTATTTATATATAAGTTAAAAAATAATATGTTTCTAGAATATTTTAATAAGTATTTAATAATAAATAAAGATGTACATATATTTAATACTAGAAATAGAGATAGTTATGTATAAGAAAACGAGTACGGCCAGGGGAATAATGTACGGAGGTGTGAATTTGTATAATAATATTCATAGGACAATCCACTAAAATAAAAATATAGCGGGTTTTCTAAATTAAATAAAGAAACACTTAGTGTAGTGTTTGCTTAAAATTTGTTTAGTGTAAAAATTTGCTATATAAGATTAAAAAAAATAATAAATAAATAAAAAAATGCTGTAATGAAACAAATTTTATGATTGTGAATCAATCAGAATAAATATGAATCAAAGGTAAGAAATATAACTAGCCATTATTGAGAAAAAATATTATTTTAATTAAGTTCATGGTATTCAATAAAAATTATTTCATAAGCCACTTTGATATTCTGTATGTCTGCTTTTTGATATACCTTTCTTTATTGTGTTTGATATCAAAACGATATGGCAAACAACGCGAAAGTTTACACAAATGTACGAAAAGTGCGTGCAGCGGCCGCGTACACTTACACGCACTCAGAAAACAAAATTAGAATTTCACTGACAGCTCCTTGATGAGCAAAGTTTTAGCAAACTGAAACTTTTTAAAACAATGGCAAAAATTTAAGTCTCATTTTCAACATCTACAATATTGTAAATAGAAAATTTAACTGCACGACTAATTGCAACGTTTTGTAGTGAAGTCATTACACAAATACTAAGTAACATTAAAAAGTGGTTATAGGATAATAAATTAAATGTAAAAGTTCATACGACAAAAGTAATATTATAAACTATAAATCTGTAAGTTATGTGATAATTTAAAAATAAGATTATAATTTTGATTTGCTTGATAGATTCAAATATCTAGTAGGTGTAATCATTGATAGTAAATTAGGGTTGATTGTATGGTTTACAAATAAAAAAAGTGATAAAAATAGTTAAAATGCCAAAAAATTCAAAAATCAAGTAGATTTATGTATAAAATTATAAATTTTAGGTTTCTTTCTTTTACATTTTAATTTATATAGCCGCTAGTTTAAAATGGGATGTCGAATCCGACGAACTTTTTAGAAAAATACATATATAAACATTTTGATCTCATTAAAATAAAGAATATTTACGATTATTAAAGTTGAGAAATAGTTTTATTATAATTAAAAGTTATACTAATACGGTGATGTACACTCAGTGTACATGTAGTGATTTAATATTGGAAAAACACGACCTTGCATACATGGAAGGCTGTCTTAACAGTACTCGAAGGACAATAAACTGAAACACTAGGCTGCTTTACTAGCTGTGTTTTATTTTTAAAAACAATCGATCAAGTCCACCGAATAACTCGAGACATAGTACAAGCTCTAGAAGAAAAGAAAGTCTGCTCGGCTGTCTTTCTCGACTAGTATTCGACTAGGTCTAGCATGACGGACTGAACCACAAAATTCGAAAAGCCCTTACGATTGCTGTATATTGAAATTATACCTTGAAGATCGCTACTTTTAAATTAAACAAAAAGACAACTATTCAGAAATTAAGAAGATCTACGCTGGTCTACGCTACCTCAGGGAAGTGAATTGGGCCTACTCGTCTACCTTCTCTATGCCAATGATCTACCAGAAGTTTCTACCAACAGCAACATTTGCCGATGATACGGCAATTTTAGCAACTGGGAGAAACAATGTAGAATCAATAAAAAAAACTAAACACCTCAATCTCCGAAATTTAAAAATGGACCGTTGAATGGAAAATCATTAGTAGATTTTATTAGATGCGCACCTCTTAATTTCAGATAAATGTACTGGCTTATTGGTTTACATTCGCCGATGTCTGTTGAAAACAAGCTACTTCTGTACAAGCAAGCTGGTTTCGACTTATGGCATCCAGCTGTAGGGCTGTGCCAGTAAAATGAATCGAGAGGTGATTCAAAGATTCCAAAACAATGTACTTATACATGTAGCATTGTCGACAAAAATATTTAAAAAATAGAAAGTTTAAAACCTCTGTATGCAATCGTCATTCCCATGCGAAATGAAAAATTCAGCTGGCAACATTCTTACGTTTGATTATATTCGTGAACAGATTTTTTGTCAAAATATTTGTTTTTATCAAGTCCGATATATATTACTTATATATTGTAATTATCACATACAACATTGCAATTTTGTATTTAATATTCAATTTGTTTTTGCGGCAAAGAATAAGGTTGAATTAATTTATTTATATATAGCTAATTTGTAGATAACAAAGCATTTTTATTTCTACATAGAATAGATTATTAAATTAAAACTGAATTTTTTATCACATAACAGCTGATAATTAATAGTCATGTGTAGTTAGATTTATTTTTGTATTGAATTTGTCAATTGGTTATTAAGCTGTTACCTATAAAGATTTGTTTTATAAGGTTAAGGTTTGGATCGCTTCGTTTCTCCGCAGTGGCAACATTTCGATTTTGCGCATGCGTATCGCACGCAACGCGTTGTTTTGACGTTCGACATGCCGAAACGGAGACTCGAGGATGCTGACCTGGCGTTGGACTCCGAGGAGGCAGAAGGGCCCCGGAAGGTGCGCATCGCCCCAAAGCACGTCAAGAAGCACACGCTCGATTCCGACGAAGAAGACAGCGGCGAGGACATCCCGGACCAGGAGGAGCATCTGGAAGGTCAAGAGGAAGCGACTATCTCCAGGGAAGGAGGAGTAAGTGGACGGTAGCGTTACTTTATTTTAGAGACACCTACTTCTTTCGCGTTTCATATCAATCCGTTACGACCCCACACAAGCAATGTGTTGCCATATC
Organism: Plectrocnemia conspersa; assembly: GCF_051122295.1. Taxonomy (NCBI): domain Eukaryota; kingdom Metazoa; phylum Arthropoda; class Insecta; order Trichoptera; family Polycentropodidae; genus Plectrocnemia; species Plectrocnemia conspersa. The sequence continues at coordinate 4,344,954 of NW_028277176.1, read as the reverse complement.
AACGCCAACGCCAACGCCAAATTTAGAGACCCACCGAAACTACCTTCTTGTTTGCTTGAATAATGTATTTTAGTTCTGAAAAAGAAATCAAAACTCAAACTTAGGTTCATAATATATTACTCAGTGTTAATTTTTAATACTTTTAACTTCAATTCTGTACTTCCTAGAAATTACATTTTTTTTGTAATTTACTATTGATTGATGTAGAACTATTCATACTATATCCAATACAAGACAAGCAACCTGAGATTTTTTCATAGATTCATAAATAATAATGTGACATTCTATAAGTATGATGATTATATTAGATAGGTAATTATTTATATTAATGTTAAATAAACACTATTATTTGGAATGCTAAAAACTGTTATCCATGAAGAATTCGTTCAGTACTATATATGTTACATTGATTGGTGAAATCGCTTATTGCATGAAATGAGCAAAAATTGTCTCAATTCATGAAAAGTGCAAGCCCGTTGCTTCATTATCTGCCGAATGCGTGAATTGGACAGGAATTTTTTTGCTTATTTTGTGCGCTGAGCAAAATAGATAGTGCTCCGGTGATGTTTAACGTAACCAGACCAAATGTCACTTTATTATATAAATATAAATCAATCATTAACTACAGTTATGGTCATCTAATGATGTACACATTTTATTAACAGGTATTTCAGACAGGTTAGGTTCGAGTGAGCGTTGTTCAGAACAGTGAACACCCCATGATTCGTTGCAGAGAATTACTTATGGGGTGTTCACTGTTCTAACCAACAGTTCCATTAAAAACTTACACTACCAGATAAAGTATAAGTACATAAACCAATATTTTTATTGGCAATACTATTCATACACTTTACAAAAAAGTTGGACCCTTAAATCTGTTAAAAATTATATTTAGCTTAGTTCCAAAAAACATCACCGAAGCGCTACTATCTCATTGGATTAATGCATACATTCTGCAGATACACAAATAAGGCAACGCGCTTGCACTTTTCATATATTAGGCAATTTTTTGCCCATTTTACACAAATAGCGATTTCACAGATTTGGTGATATATGATATACATATGTACACAAATTTCAAGTACAATTCGTATATATTGTCTGATTCACATGCAGTGTGTAGAAATAAGAAGATTGACTATATCCTGTTTAATTCTTTTTCTGCGTCATTGTTTGTTGGGTTTTATTATAACATCGTGAAATCCTTATATTATTAACTGTTTTTAAATGTGTTTTGTTAAATTCGCATTAGCTGATATGTATTGGCCATTATATATTTTTGTTATTATGTAATACATCGATAATAAGATAGTAATTCTGAAAGGCTTGGCAAATAAAGGGTTAACTTGCTAACATTTCTATTATCCTAATGTCCAATCTATAAATATTGTTTATTAATAGTTTTGTTGTGTTTTAGGTTGCCATTACTCCGTTCAATATGAGGGAAGAACTTGAGGAAGGCCACTTTGACGGACAAGGTTATTATCATTGGAAGAAAGAGACAGAAATCAAAGACAGCTGGTTGGATAATATAGATTGGGTCAAGGTGCACAACAGACCGGAAGATAAATCCAAAATTGATAAAGACGATGATTTGAAAGGATTAGGAGACAAATCCAGTAGCGAGAGCGAAGATGAGAGCAACTTTAATTTGATCGCGTCGTATAAAGAAATGTTATCGTTTATGAAAGAGAAGGAGACGGTGCTGAACGCTTTACGCAGATTAGGTAAATGTTTTTATTATCTTAGATCAAATTTTCGGTGTATTTGTTAAACAAGTTAAATATATGTTCTAGGTCCGAGAAAGAAAATATCGAGTGTTGAACGTTGGAAATTGAAGAAAGCCGGTATTGAAGATAGCAGTGCCGAAAGCGTGACTAAACTCACTTCCATTGCCAATGAAGTATTATCCAAGACTGGAAATATGGATGTTTATCAAATGACTTTTGAAAAAATACAGTCTATAATTAACAAAGCAGATAAATCGGATAAGAAAGACGAATTGGATATGTACGCAGATGACTTTGATACGAAAGAAAAAGAAAAGAAGAAGGAAACTGGCGGAATAGAGGAAGCAAAGGAAGAGAAGAACGACGAAATCGACGAAGAACCAGAGTTAATGTGGGAGTTTAAATGGAAGCAAGGCGACGACGTAGAAGTCCACGGACCGCATACTACGAATCAGATGCAACAGTGGGTGACGGAGGGATATTTTAAAACCGGAGTATTCGTCAGGAAATGTGGACAGGAAGGACCATTTTATACCTCAAATAGAATAGATTTTGAACTATATTTATAAGTCAAACATTACTATTATTATTTACTATATTTAAAGATAAATAAATCACAGAAATAATTCATAAAAATTAATATGACTAGTTTTTTTTCACTAATTTTTCATTTTTGAAGATCTTGAAAGACCATCCGGACGTAGTGGTTAAGATTTGTCCGAATCCGTATAAGATCGATACGAAGAAGACGGTCGTTTGCATTATTACGTAATGCGATATGGAGGTTCCTATGTCGAGCCAACTCCCTTTGTTGGTTACCATGTGAAGAAATTGTAAACCCATCAGATCTGAGAAGATCAACACGATCAAAAACAGTTTTCCCGTAGGTGCCTGCAAAACAGAATTTTGTATTTATAATCTCTATATTGACTGTATAATTGTTTTATAATGTAATTCGCCAGACATTGTAGATAAGCTTTGCAATCTTATCGTTAATAACTTACTTTTATCACCAAATTCACAGCACAAAAAGTACACGCAACAAACAAGAAAGGCACCAAAGTCTTTGATAAAATCAGAGCGCCCATCGTAAATGGTGAAAATTGGGTGATGAAACATCTGACCCATTGTGGATCGAACGAATTTATTGAAGCTATGTTTCCAGTGCCGAAGAATGATAAAATGATATACAAAAGCTAGTTAATTGTTAATGAAAATTCATTGCTTTTTATTATTGCACTTTACTAATACTACTTTTTTTTCGATTATTGCTTTACTACATTTACTTTATTTATTTAAATTAAAACCATAGTAACCTAATAGGTTACTCCAATGCGTCACGATAGTAAAAAAAATAATAATGCATAGTATATAAATTAAATGATACGAACCAGACCAGTTCCGCGTAACTTACATTAAATAAATCAGTGTGATTGAAGTCTACTAAATATAATTATTTCGAATAATTTAGCAGATGACAACACTGCAACTGTTCCATAGTTCTTGGTGCACAATTTGTCACCTTTTTTATGAATAGGAGTGACTTTTGCGGAGCGGAAGACGAAAAAGTTTCCTCCAAAACAGAACGGAAATATTGCACGAAAGCCTCAGTAATTTTCCCCGGTGGATATATATTTTTACTAATGATAATGTAATATTGCGGGTGCTAGTAAAATTATATGATTTCAACTTTTCCATATGTTACATGAGATGTATAAACGTTACAGTGAATGTGTATTTTTCAGTGAAGATATATTTTCACTAATGAAGTCCAAATAATTAAACAAACCCAAAATTCATTAGGTCAAGTCGAAAATTCAACAGCCAACTCTCATTGGAAAATAAGTGGAGAAAGTACAAACAGACGTCACATTTCGCATATTGGTCCACTGTTTGTCTGCACTTTGATATAACACTGTTTAAAAATGAGATAGCTATCCTCGTCAATATTAATATAGACTTTTGATATGAGAATATTGGTTAAAGTATATTCAAATCGAATTTTGGTCAATAGGAGGGCGGCACAAAAACAATTATCATTTCTCAGAAATCAAAAATTCACATCAAAAGCAATAAAATCGTGTCATCGCAGTGAAGGCGATGGCACGATTTTATTACTTTTGACATGGATTTTTGACTTCTGAGAAGAGATAATTGTTTTTTGCGCTTTCTTATTGGGCAAAATTCGGTTTAGATATGCTTCAATTGATTCTCACTTTTTGTAAGTCGTAATATTGTTATAAAAAGTCTTAATATGAACGCTAGATAACCAAGTATTTCCACTGTGACGGCGATGGCACGATTTTATTGCTTTTGACGTGGATTTTAAATGGGAACCCCCTTGAATTTTCCTAGATAAATACATGTTTAATGAAATACTATGAATCTTAATGAAATGGAAATTTGAAAAAAACGACTATTGACTGGCCAACTTTTACCCCTCCCTCCTCCTGAAATGACGTTTCCAAAGCGTTGAGACTCAAAAACGTTTGGGAGCCACTGGGTCAAGCAAAAAAAAATATTTGCTATTTAATTGGCTATTGATGTTACTCACAATGTGCCCAATTTTTTTAGAAACTGTTCTTGCCGGAAATCTGATTTTATTTGACACATTTCATAGGCTATAGCAATCAAACATGACTTAATTAATTCACCATTGCTAAATGGCTTTCCTTTATTATTTACTAAATAAGCTATACGCAGACTGACTTTAGTTGTTTTTTTTTTATTTTCGCAAAAAAAGTCATTGAAATAAAAAAATCATGCCGAGTGTCTAGTCTGGTAATGAATATAATCTATTCTTGTAGTACAGGCATAAGTTTATGGCACAATAAACATAATGCTTTGTCATCTAATTCGATGACAAAATAATTCACACGAGAGAAAAAAGCGTTAAACAGGGCACTGAATACGCTGTCTAGTTATAACTGCGTAGTGTCACAATGGAATGCAAAGCAATAGGAGCACCACATACAGTCATATCTCTTTAACTCAACAATTGGCCGTTCCGTTAAAGCAAAAAAAAAAAAAATGAACGTAAAATTAAATCTTAGGTCGCGGGCCGTAGTTTGTAGACCCGTGTTTAAACCGAGAGGCGACTAGGCGCTAAGGCGGGTTAATAAATATGAGTCAATCCAAATTAAAGAGCATCCTAACCCTACTGTTTCTTTTGTCACCATGTGAGATATAAATTTTTCAAAAAATAATTTTAATGTTATTAAAAGGATACAAATATGAAAGATCTTCGAAAATCGTCAGAGTTTAACGGCCGCTCCACAGTGATGGATTTACTTATTGTACTCACATTCTTACTGAATGTGAATTGAGACAACTGAAACATTTTCAATACATAAATTTACTTTTAGTTAAAATTATAGATATAATTTGGACTCACCTTCATTCCCTTCGCCAATCCGGAAGTATGATGCTCAATAGCCAACCAACAAAACAGATTTATAGCTAACATCAGTAAGAAGAACGCTTCGTGCGAAACAGACAGCAGCAAGAAGAATACAGCTAAACAAGAGTTTATACAGAAGAGTCTTGAGACGATCCATTGGGAGGAAAACATCGGTACAACGAAAGAAGCGATTGCCAACATCCAAGATATCCCTTGACTGATGTATGCGACTCCCTGTTTCTTTGAAAAATTGTACGATACGAAATATTTATTTTGAATAGCTATTAGCATCATCACAGCTGGTAGAAGCATGATCACGTTTTCTCTTTTGGTTTCTCTCAAGCTCTTGAGCATCGGTAGAGAGTATTGGAACAAAAATATAATTGTGCAAATGAACCAAGATAATCCAGCAGCTCCACTGAAATATAACGATTGATGATTAAGAATATTGATTTAATAGTTTTATGTGGCAACTTACACAAGGTGTTTGTCGTCTTGGTTTCCGATCACAGGAAGGAATGAAAATCCTGCTAGAGACATACAGCTGGAGAACCACGTCAAAAGCAATGATCTGGTCAGATTATTCCTGTAGGATTTGTAGAATGGAAAAATTGCTAATACGAATAGTCCAATGCTTAATGTCCATCTCTCAAAAAATGATGAAACCTAAAAACAATTATTCTCAATTTATTATTAAGATCAATGCACCAAATTGATAGTAAATAAGTGGAAATAGCTGAATTCTTCTATGTAGAGATAGAAAACAAACTGCTAGATTTATAAATAAAGACAGATTTGGGTGATTAAAAAGCAGCGTTGCTTTTAGTAATTTAGTTAATTAGTGTCTCGACTTCTAAGCACATCCGAAAAACTAAAAGCAGAAAATAGTTAAGCTCTAAAAATTTGTTAATGTGTTAGGATCAATGAAGTTCAAAAGGAAATCTGAGGAATACAGGAATGAAATCAATTATTAGAGACAGCACAATTTACACGCATTTTAAATACCTGAAATTCATTTTCTGAAATGATAAATCAAATCCATGATTTTTTAAGAGTTCAGTGCCGAAGACTTAAAAAAATAACAATGATATTACATAATTTTAACAATAATTGATATAATTTAAAACTGTCTTTTAAATTTATAAATTTCAATAACAGGAAATGTGTATCCTTTTAATTTTAACTAATACAAGTATACAAGGATATAAAGTAAAATTATTAATATGCTCGGAGTAAATAAAGCAGTAATAGATGATAGATAAAAAAATGTCAATAGACTTTGACGATTATAAAAGCAGAATTAAAAAAAATATAAATATTATTATCACATCTCTCTATAAAAGTAAACATTTTTTCTGTTAGATAACAACATTTAATTGCACTCACATTATATGTACTTTTATAAAAACCTAACAACATCCATATATTAATAAAAAAATCATATTTATTTTCCTGTGTTCATAAAAGTCACTTCACAAACATTAAATTATTCATATATTGACATAAAACATTACTTACCAAGATAACTGTTCCAGATCCATACAATAAAATGGTTAACGTTAACTTCAATACTGCGATGAAGTAAGACGTATTAAAAAATCGATCCAGATTCTTGACAAAGTCATACCACACGTTCCAAAACAGCGATACTCTCCACCACATTAAAACGGGTAATGAAGTATATATGTAATATTGGATTGGAAATTGTTGTACTAAAATGTAACATTGATAATATATTTATATGATTGTAATTAAAATATGTTAATTTATATTTATAGAAAATATATTAAATTTCTCTTTTTAGTCTTACCGAAAATCAATGAATTTACGGTCATAAAAATCGTCGCAAACACTAAATGAATAAGTCTTTTTGTCTTAGTAATTATTTGATTAGGAACACTTTTATGTAACGCATTTATATTGTTGTTTAAAGAGGCGTTTTTTACGAGCACAGTTAAAAGCCAAAATATCCATCCAAAATATGATGCAGTCATTAGAGCGAGCAAAGTGTTTTGATAATAATTTTGGTAATACTCTAATCCTTCCAACGAGGTGCTGATAAGATTTTTGCACATATGTTTCTGAAAATAAAAAAGCAATTAAATAAAACGATGCTTAAAAATTATATAGCATTAATAATATACATACTGCAGTTTCGTAATCTTTGAGTCTCAGTAGCTTATCCACATTATTCAGGTAATCGACGATTCTACTTTCAGATATATCTTCAAACGGTTTATAGAACGCTTTAATAGCATTTTCTTCAATGGATATTCTTTTATTGTTATACAAAGTAAGAATTTGTCTCATGTTGTTGTAAATAAATAATACTTTTTCTTCTTCAGATAAATCAAGATATACATCTGGTATTACACCCTAAAATGATATACATATAATAAAAATATATAAATACACAGCATGTATAAGTTTTTTTCAACAAAAGTAAAACTTGATTTAATTTTTATAATGAGCGGGGGTTTAAAAAATGACTATCTTGAAGGTTACAACAAAAAAGGTTTGGCTCAACGAATCGAGTGAAATCGGAATATCGGACCATCTAAAAATTTTTCACAATAGCCAATAAAAAGCCATCAATTACCACAATATAAAATCTCAACCCTTTTATATGATCTTCGAGAAACAATATATTGGTATTCCCCTCCATACATTCATACTAAAGTATGAATGTATGGAGGGGAGCTAATCAATAACGCGATTGGCTCTAAATTAGCCTTTCTCCTTTTCGTCCAATATAAAGCGCAAGTGGACAACCCCCGGCCCGTGGACGTGTGAAGTTTTTATAATACTAAAAGACGTTCAGTTACTTCAGAACATCTGTGTTTTATCCAAGTATTTTTTTCATAATGCCAAGATAAATAATATCAGCAATAAATACCATGTCATAATCATACACATTCACTGCATTTAGATAATTAGTTTTAAAACTTTCATTAGGTTAGGTTTGGGTTTGAACAGCAAATGGAAGTCTCGCAACTGTCAAATTGTTTTTCCTAGACATTTTAGAGTAGCATATAATTTTACTAGAACCTATCAGTTAAATTATATTTTCGTTATTAGAAATATATATCTACTAGTGAAAATATAACTTCACTGAAAAATACACATTTATTGTAACATTTTTACATCACTTGTAAATAAATAGTGATAAGTATGTAAATGTATATATTTATTACTAGGTATGAAAAAGTTGAAATCATATAATTTTACTAGCACCTGCCAGACAAATCATATTTTTACTGGTAAAAATATATATTTAAGAGTGAAAATGTATTCCGACACTGAAATGACATTTTAAAAAATAGATTCAGGACTGATATTTTTAGATTTTTGCCGCTTCTTTTCAACAAAAATGCTTTTATGTCTCTTTGAATTGAATGTTTATCGGTGGTATCTATTATGACCGAAATTCCCAGAATTCGTTCGTTGAACGAAACAAAATGTTAGAAAAGCCAACGCTTTATTATCGTTAAACGCTCATCTCAAAAACAGGTGTGCGTCGCTAATTTTTGTGAAGTTGTTGTTATATTTTAATCAGTTAATAATTCGATCGCAGTTAATTTATTTCTAGTTATTTAATTTATATGCAAATCTGCAGGAAACAAACGCCGACTCGAATACGATCTTTATGTTTAATATAATATATCAAATTTGTTTCAAACACTACTAGCTATTGTATGTACAATAAATTCGATATAATTATGTATTTAAGATATTCCGTTAATTTTGCTAAAATAATTCAATCGCAGCTGATTGTGTTATGCATATTTTATATTATTCAAAAAATTTTACGATTTTAAAGTTGTAGGAACCAACAAATTAATTACCGCTAAGATATTGAGGGCAATAATTTCATATTATTTATTAAAAATAAATTTGTATAGCAACAACGAATAAATTATTATAGACACATGTTACTGTATGTAATTAATTATTTACACGTATTGCGCATTAATATGTAATTAGCATTATTCACACGTGTATGGAATTAAATATTTACTATAAATATGGAGTAATTAAGCAAATAAAGATAGTCGCAAAACAGCATTCAATCAGGGAGCTGCTAGAACTACCGTCGTATTATTTATTGATTTTTTGCGATAATTAGTTAAATGAATTAATATCAGTAAAACTGAGAAAAAAATTACAAACATATTCTGATATCTTCATCCATCTATTATTCAACATTCGAATATGTAGTTGAAAAGTACGAATAATTGAGAACCATAGTCACAATGTATGCATGCACCTAGCAGCAAGTTTCACTTGCCTTGAGGAATTAGAGATTAGTGTACAATAAACTGTACACCAAAAAGCTCTTCTGGTGTCTAACTAGTTGAAAGGTGAGACAAGACAGTCATATTGTATAATATATTTAATTACCACTGAATCCATTGGTATATCGACGCCAATTAGGGAGGCCATTAACGGGCAAATATCTGCTTGGTTTATATGTTTCTCTATCAGAATACTGTTTAAGTTTTCAGAATCTGGAAGAATGGCATCCGATACAATTCCAGGACCCCAGATTACGAATGGAGTTTTAGTCTCGTGATCACTTCCTGCTCCGTGAGATCCTATAAGGAAAACATTAAAATTATACCATAATAGATCATATAAAAATTATCTTTTATGTATTCTGTGAAACGATTGTCATGTCAGTGCTGTAAAAGTATTAAGATTTATCTTAAAAAGTGTGTTTAGATTTGTTCAAAGTTGGTAAACATGTTCTACTTTTTTTAATACGATTTCAAATACAATTTGGATCTACGTACATTATTTTATAAATCATTAATAGTATCTCTAAAAAAATAATAATTGAAAAGAGATTTTGCAAGAAGAGGTAATCAATAATCAAGCATGTATTTTTAGACTTGAATGAATATGATGAATAAGCTTATTTAAATTACATTACGATATTGTACTATTTTTCTATTGTACATGTAAAGGGTTAAAATAAATTGAAAAAGTATCTTGATATTAAATAAATATACCCCAGTCGGTCATTCCGTGATCTGCAGTAAAAATATAAGCCGTTTTGTTATCATTATCATAGAATTTCTCAATGATTCCCTCAATCTTTGCAATTCCGTTATCAACGGTTTTAATGTTTTCTTTATATTGGCTAAAAAGGAAATGCATAAATTAAAATACATAGTTATTAGATATTAAGATAATTTATTACCTGGAATGAGGTTTATGAGTATGTCCTGCAGTATCCAAACCCAACAAATGTAGAAAGAACACTAATTTATCTTGCTTCAACTTTTCCATCAAAACCTCATTGTCTTTAGCGTCTTTGAAGAATTTTTCAACACGATCGAACACCCAAGTGTCTAATTTACTGGTCGATATCTTCCCGGAGAAGTCTTCAACTTTATGGCTATAATATTTAGTATAAACATGATCGCCGCTAGCTCCCTTAGCGAACATAGGCAATATATCGGGACTTCCCCAAGACCATGTATATCTACTTTGATTGAAAACGGAATCAAACTCGACGGGATTCTCCTTCCATCCTTTGGTGACGGCCGAAGGATCTTCGTAAAAGCCGGCTATCAAAGCGACGTGACCAGGTCGCGATTCCGTCGGAATATGAGTGTTAGAAATGCCCCAAGCGCCTCTGTTTGCGATTATCGATCTGAAAAACATTTAACAAAAATAAAGAACAGAAACGATTAATGAAAATGATCGAGTCGGCGACTGTTACTTTAGGTGCGGAGACTGATCTGTTTCTATGAAGGAATCCGCCCGAAGACCGTCGGCAACGAAGAGTACTAGCCTCCTGGCGGGTGCAATCGGCTGCGTTGAATGTTTCGCCCCAGGTAGGGTCTTTATTTTACGAACGGACAACGGAGACGTAAAGTAAATGTCAAATATTGATGCCAGTTGTATTACGTGAAGGACTAGACCCCACCATATTAACATTTCAATGTTTTTATTGCCAATGAAATTTCAATTCTCACACCTAGATGAATACTCTAAGTAAGATAAATAACGTCCATTGACTGCTTTTGACAGTTGGGATTATTCACAATAAACATTTTATAATATATGTAATAAATTCATATTTTATTAAACTTCGGACGTTCATAAGTTTAAATATAATAAATATCACTATTTAAAAAAATAAATTAATTAATGTTTTATTTAGCGGGGCAATATCGAACACATACAATTGACGAACACTTCAATTACAAGTAAACTGAACACAATTCCCTTAAGCAAAAACTGAATTCCTTTATACAATATGGTGAGGGGTCAGGCCAACGAATCAATGTTTATACATTACTAATAAAAATACTATTACATATTTCGATAATTCAACCGTATGTATTTCAGTTTTTATCTTGTGGGAGCCCATTTATATTTATTTAGCTTTTATTATGGCCAAAACTTAGATACTTGCAACGGCAGGTGCTATATTTCAATAAAATACTACTGTAGCAATTCAATCTATATCTAATTGACACCCGTCGCCAAAATCTCAACTAAATAAACAACTTAATTTAGAATTAGTTTCATTTTTAATTATATCGTATATTAGACACAGTTTTCTTTTGCTTTTCCCAATTTTTAATAATTTTATTGTTTCATTACGAAATACGTTTGATTATCAGAAAAGTGATAATTTTTCGTTAATTAATTTCTGTTCTATTAGATGACTGTACTTTTAAAGTATTTATTTCCACAACGCTACGAAGACACGGTGAAATGAAAACTGAAGCTGTTTGCAACAAAAATACAAATTGCTTGAAATCAAAATCATAATTTAGATATATATTTAGAAAGATATATATACATATATACATATATTTTACTTAGATATATATACATATATTTAGAAAGCAACTTTTCTTCTTTAATTTTATTTTTTTACTTTAGAATGTGTTTAATTTGCTATATAAAATTCGGACTGCAGGGGGAGGGGGCTATTTATAAATGAATTTACTTAGGTTTTATTATAGCCGAACTTGGCGGCACTCTTGTAGGACTGGCATGACGAATACACTTCCTTTTGTTCACCGAACATCGTATATAGTATTAATATCAGTGGTGTAGTGAAGCGGAAGCGTGCCGAGGCAGTGCTACGGCTTCACTAGTTTTATTATTTTTTTTAATTTATTCACTTCTATTTCAACTTCATTAACACTGAGGAAATTCGCTTCTGGTTTTATCTGTTATTGTTCGCCTTGATCAAGGTTGGCGCTAAAATGCTCAGCGCTCCGGGCTCAATAATAAAGGTCATTTATTTTTTTCTGAGAGCTAAAAAATGGTAATTTAGAAAATTTTGTTCATATACCGTGTTAAATAATCAATTGGCGCCCCGAGCGACCACTTGTATTGCCTGCCCCTTGGGTAAGCTCTGGCCCTGATCTATATCTTTAGATGAGTCCTTTTCACCCATCATCTCGATATTGTCACCGTTCAAAATGTTAAAACTATCTGTTCAAAATTTAGGGCTTATCGCTGAAAATTTCTACATGCTGTCGTTCTCGGTTTAAATTCTTTTCCGTCTTCATATATTTTTTGAAGAAATTTCCCTTCCTGCTGCGCTAAAAAACTATTCTTCAAAATTATGTGTATAACTACTTCAACTTAACTGAAAATAAGATATTTGTTTAGTTAACAAGAAAACATTTTGTATGTTAGTTATTTCCATAATTATTAAAGTATTTATAAATACAGCAAACAAGAAGTCAATCTTTGTTTATTAATTATTTTTTCCAATTTATTTCAACGTTTTTTATGGTTCCTAAAGATTTTTCCTTTTTCTGTAGTACCAAAAAGCCAAAGCTTCATTAATTAAGCTTTGACATTTAACATTATGGCAACACTGTTAAACTTGCATAGATTATTTTCAAGGCTGAGTGCCGGGTTAGACGTTTTACCGATTAAAAAATCCGTATCACTTTTTTGGATAAGTACAATGAGTACTACAAGAGAACATCGTACAAGGGGCACTTCTCCCGATTTCAAGTTAGTGTACATTTATATTATGTCTGAAATGAATCTAAACATATGTTACAGATTTGCACATATGTTATGTTATTGATTTAATGTTTAATTTTCAGCCCTTCCAACCAGAAGCTGATTTACCCAGCAGCCAGCAGAAATCAAGGACCGATCTTGCAAGTATGGCAATATCAGATTCCCAAGTACTTCCCGGCGGATAGTAAGCTGTTTTGCTTAGAGGTGGCTTCCGGTTCCGGTCAGCACGTCGCTCACTTCGCTCCCAGGTTTCCCAACATCACTTTCCAGCCTTCGGACTGCTGTCCCGAAGTGATGACGAGCATCGGCATTTACGCCGACGAATGTCCCACTAAGAACATCAAGAAACCCATAATGCTGGACATCATGGACGGTTTCGGAGCGCACGGATTCGAAGAAAACAGTATTGATATTGTGTACTGTTGCAATATGCTTCAAGTATCACCGTACGAATGCGCAATCAGCTTGTTCGCAAACGCCGGAATATATTTGAAGAGCAAGGGGATCATGATCACATACGGACCGTACGCTTTCAACGGAGCTCTCAGTCCGACTACTAATGTAGAGTTCGATGATAACCTGAGGGCTCGCGATCATCGTTGGGGTATTAGATGTTTGACCAAATTGAAAGTTGTGGCTAAAGAGCACAACTTGTCGTTTCAACATATGTTCGACTTGCCAGCTAATAACAAATGCGTTATATGGCTAAAAGATTGAATTATTTCATTTTTATAAAGGGCCGTTCGTGCCCTGTAACATTTTCATCAACCTATTCTTTACAATATCTTTTATTTAATAACAAGAGACTACAAATGTAATCTCTTATCTATTCAACGAACTAAATATACTTTTTTTAGCATTTATTTTATGCATGCTTTATATATATTATTGTCGTCAATTAGAATAGAGAAAAAAATACTTATTAATTAGAAAAATGAAAAAAAAATGATATAATTAACATTGCTATGAAAATTTATGTATTAGAAAATAACATTTAGGTTGCAATTTTCAGTTATTTTGTTCGTAAAATAACAGAGTATTTATATTAAAATATAACAGTTCTTAAAACACTAAAATACAAGGTGTGTCAAAGAAACGACTGACTCAATCATCTAAGTATAGAAAATTTTTTTTTTGCTTAAAACACGTGTAATCTTAAGCACAATTTCTTACTAGACTTCTGGATATTAATTCTCAAATTCCGATTTTAATTACTTAAGCGCCAGCGACTCAACGATGCGTAATTTGATGATTATTTTTTTTAAACAAATTCATTTTTAAAACAAGAGTACGAAATTATTTAAAAAGTGTTTTTTTATTAATTATTAAAAATTATTGTAATATCTTCATTATTCAGTAAACCAAGTATTTTATATTTATTTAAAGAAAGAGATACAGACGCGTGAAGAGAAATAACAGGTGACTCACTAAAAGTCGCTGGCGCTTAAATGGTTAAGCTCAGCAATACTTTGTAGGGGGTCAACGAAAACCCCACCCAGTTTTACAAATAGTCCTACAATTAATAACCAATATTCTGACCGTAGTCAGCCCATATTGAATCTAAGAGAAAACCGGGTTAATTTTGAAGTCAAACAGTTTCTTCCATGTCATAATAGCAATAGATTATTACTGTTGATGTTGCACCGGCGGCGAAATAACTACTGAGTGGTCGCTATACAATCGATAATTTCATTTTTCTAATACCCATTAACAACTTCATGCCTGAAATATTTTTCAAAAGTTCTTCAAAAAAACCGATATTATTTTCTTCTCCCTTTTTTAGATAAATAATAAATATACAACAGAAAAATAAAATTTCAGAACATTTACTTGCAAAAAAATTTTTTTTTTAGAGGACAATATAAATGAGCAACATATAAAATAATTGTTCCATAAAATTGTTTGTGCATTACTGTTGGACAGATTAGATGCGAGCATTGGTCAGAACAGTGAACACGAATAACTCTGCATCGAATCCTTTTCTGAAGATTTACCTTACATAAATGCACAAACAATGCGTTTTATGGAACAAAGTATTTATTTAAATGCACATATCTCTTAAAATAATTCCCTATTAAATCACGCCCATTTTTTTATAATATAATAAAAATAAAATTATGATTCATAATACATAATTCCATTATTGCCGGATAAAAAAATAATATTATAATAAATTACTATACAAAGAAAAACTCACCTAATGCGTTATATGAAAAATACGCGCATATGCCCGTCCTTAAGCTGTTAATAAATGATATGATGCTATTAACACAGCTAAGTAGTCTAACTGTGTCTGGGAGAATAAATTTATTTTCCTCGTTTCTTTGCCGCATTCTGTATTATGTGTAAACGAACAAATGGGTACTTATTTTTTTATCAGAGATTGGAGGCTGAGAATTCACTATGAACATTCGTCCTATTTTTGTGCGATATAATCAAAAGGAAAGTTGATCTTCTATATCTAGAAATAACCATTAATGACTATGTATGTAATTTTCATTCGTAAAGCCATTAATAAATTTCGATTTTAATAATTGCATCCAACTAATCCAAAGCTCTTATTCATGTAATCGATCGAATATAAAATGAACTCATTTGCTTTGTATCATACTTATTTAGAGAATATATTGTGAAATAGTAACTAAATAAAGAGTACAGTGATTTTATTCAAACATATAGTATTTTAATATTTATTAAAAGTTGAGAGCAAATGCAGAGATTTAATTTATTTAACAAATTTAAAAACCTAGATATGTGTGTAATGCTTGAAATTCATCATAAGCACTTAGCTAAAAATTTTTTTCTTATAATTAATGTTAAAATTATATTGATAGTAAAGCTGTATATAATAATTGCTTGATTGTATTAAATACAAAAAAATTCAGGAGTTAATAAATATTTTGGATCAGATTGATATTTATTTAATAGAATTATATAGTATGAATAAAAAAAATTCAATGGTATAAATATAGAAAATCTTTGGTTACTATGTTCTATTTTTATGTATTCTTCATCGGTTTTTTTCTTCTTAATTTTGATTTTCATTATTAAATTCAAAACTATTTATTATACGAGAAATTATTATATGATAGTTAATATGTGTATGTCTGTATTATTGAAAAATATACTATATCTGTTGTTTTGCTTAAATAGGTTACTAAAAATATGTAAACGGGATGTGGATATCTGAGCGAGTTTGGATAGAAAATTGTTGATATGACAATAGATTTATATTTTATACAGATTTTTTATTTTGTTTATTATGAAAAATATTTTTTATGTACGTATATTAAATTTTTTTTTAATATTAATATAAAGGAGCTTTTCTACAATTGATCTAATATTGACATTTATGATATGGTAATTTTAATTTATAAAATGTAAATCATATATGTATCTAATTATTTTCTTTACATCTTTGTTATTATTTTATAAATTAATTTATTTAATCACTTTTATACTGTTGGAGGAAAATAAAATCAGAGGAGGGATGTTGATTGGATATCTATTGTATTGATCAATATATGAATAAAATAAAGTTGTTTTTAATAAAGTTTTTTATTCATGCCGTAAAGCATCATATACAATTTGTATTCATTGGTGGTGTAGTAATTTTGTATAGTCAAATATTTTTTTATATATGAATATATATACGTATCGTTAATGATTACAGTAAGCCAAAACGATGATACGAACAAATAATAATATAGAAAATAACGACGCATGATTAAATATAATTTTTTGTACTAGTAAAATTAATCGGGAATGTCAAAATGATAATGATGAATTTTTATTATATTGTACATTAAATAATAATACATAATTAAAAAAAAAAGAAAATGATTTAATCCACTCTTCGAAGGTACATTGTTACATTTCTCTCAAAGCGGACGGACATACATGCATAATCGACAAATAATATGCTAAAAAACTAATAAACAAATAATATATACAATATATGAAACAATTTTTTCGTTAAATATGTATGTATATATATAATGATATTCTTTTGAAAATGTCAATATATAGTATACAATTTCTATATTTTTATTTCTCTCGATTTAAATCATGAAATTAAAAATCATCAATATATACATAACGAGTCGAGCCAAACTGCTAAACGTCATAAGCTAACAACGGTGGGATCTATAATTTGCTTATGAGCAAAGTATACGAAGCTTTTTTATTATTAAATTACACTTTTACTCTATTCAAGCAGAGTTTATTTTTCATTTATATAATAATATATATTTTTTATATAATAATTAGCTTGGCATTCCTTTCTATCTTCGTAAAAGGCAGAACGTAATATCTGATAAAAAGGCAATTAACAATCACGATTAATAAAATTTTCAGACGTCCCGTAACAACTGATTTAGTGTTTAGAATTTTAGCTATAATATATAAAGGTAGGTTCAAGAAAGACTGAAGGATGCAAGATACCCAAAAACCATACTTTATGGAGATATTTTCAACTAATATGGTACAAAACATTCTTCAAATGCCTTTAATCTATTAAATTCTAACTCTTTCTAAAGCATTTCTTACGACCAGGCATAAGTTTTTCTTTTAATAAATATCTAAATAAAAAATTAAACTAAATTGAAGAAATACGAATTTGACGATATGACAAATCACACTTTATTTTGTTGTTATATTTAAATGTAACTGAAGAATAAGGAACTTTATGAACTAAAAGTCATGGAAAATGCTCTTGAAACAGACAATTTTCAGTATGATAGATTTAGTCTAATATTTGTTGCTATTTAAAGGAGTTGGTCTTTGTGCAAGTTAGTGGTATCAAACCGGACAATCTTAGTCCAATGCCTTAAAAGTTACACAAGTCTGAGAATTGCAAGTCATGGAAAAAGTGTGCGATTTAACAGGGATTTTAAAAGATATGTGCATTTAAATAAATACTTTGTTTCATAAAACGAATTGTTTGTGGATTTATGTAAAGTAAATCTTCGTATTATTTCTTTGAAAAATGATTTGGCGCAGAGAATTATTCATGGGGTGTTCACTGTTCTGACAAATGCTCGCTTGAACCTAATCTGTCCAACGGAAATTCGTTTTATGGAACAAGTATTTTATATGTTACTAATTTAAATTATTATCTTCATGGAAAATTATTAGCAAAGAAGAAAAAAAACTGAGTTAATAATGATATTTGAGACATGTGCATTCCATTACTTATAATTACAGATATATTGTTTGGCGAAGATGAAGAAAGATTACACAAAGTTCCAGTATGGTAAACTTTTTCCATGTTAATTTGTTGGTTGAGTAAAGTAAATTGTATTCTTAATCAAATATAATAACCCAAGGTTTGTGGTATTACTTGAACGAGTTTGTTTATGTGCAAGCTGAGTATAAACCAGCAGCTTTAAACTGATAAACCGCTCAGTCCAGCATTTCCAGATTAACGCAACTTTGAGTATTGAGAGTTACGGAAAAGATTACACTGAAAACTAGTAAACCAGCTAGGCTATCCAACAACTCAACAACTTTGAAGTCATAGACGATGTTCTGAAAAGAGACAATTTTTTATGCCGCCTTAAAGGGACGTTAATTTCTATATGATCATGATACAGATCATGGAAACAATTTACTAGAATTGTTTGAGCGGTACATCTTATGGTGTTACTTGAAATAGTAAAAAGAAAAACGCTCAGCTTGAGACTGTAGTCATAAATTTTTTTTGAAAGATCGAAAGTGGAAGGTATTGTGGAGACGTTATGTTCTATAACTAGCTGAAAAATATCTTCATGATTACATGTTTTATAAATAAAATCAATGATATTACAAATCTTTTAAATTCTCTAGTCTTTCTTGGCCCCACCTCTATAACCAATATACGTATATGTCTAATTTTTATATATATTTTTTGTCACAGTCTATTCCAGCCCCAAAATGTGTGAATCGATCACAAGTTTCATAGGCACAAGGCTGGTAGCCTACAAGGCACCTTACAAATATTTTAAAAACGCTCTGAGATATTCATACGTTATTTACGCGACAGTCACTCATGTTATATGTCCTTAAACTAATATTTATAACGACATAACCACTAAAAAATGCGTTCATTCAACCTTATTAAAACAAATTATGTATTTACACATTGACTTAAATCGAATACTTATCATCATTATTGTAATATGTACATTGTAAAATAATCACGCAAATCATTTTGGAAGTCATCGTTTTGTATTAAATGATGATTAAAAAAATTATTCGATAATCATACAAAATACTTTTTTATTATTGGTTCCTGGTATTGGCATTTGTGTGTGCTGTAATTTCATCGAATAACTTCTCAAAAACGGAAGCAAATTACTAGGCACGTCCTCAACGCTTCAGAATAGCATTGATAAAAATATCGAATAAAAATAAAAATAAATTACACCTGGAATGATGATGTAAATTTCAAACAATCATCTAATAAGAGTCAAATAATTTGTACCACATCGTCAAAAACAAAATAAATATCATTTTTTAAAAGCACATTATTGATCAAGTTTTATATATCTAAGTTTATAAATAAGTAATCCGTTATTATATTGGATTGAGTCATCGCGTTTTTATAAAAAAAGTCGTCCAAAAAATATAATAAAAGTTTGCCAGCAAATTAACACAGAATTAATATAGATACGTCAGTGGATTGGATACGAGTATTTTATTATAACGTATGATAATGCACACAGTATGAAAAACGCGATGACTTATTAAAATTGGCAATGCATTGAAAATCTCTGACTTTATCAATATGGCACAATGTCGGCCATACCGCCACAATTAGAATTGACGCCCAAATTAAAATAGTGGATTACATATTTGTACACTTATTGTCAACATAAAAATCTATACTGAGTCATCAGAAAAAACAAAAAGGAGATCATTTATTGTCACCATACTTCATTTTAGATATACATTTTTAATAATAACGCATGTCGGCTGTTCCTATCGACTCTCGTCAGACGTTTCGTATAGTAATTAATATTTGGTCCGATCAAATGCCACGCGAAAATGTCTCTACATATATTTATATATACACATTTTTCAATATAAAATCAACAACGCCCGTTTCGTCGCAATTTTTAAAAAGTCACTAGTCTTAGTCTCACCACACACAATCACTAGACGATGTGTTCATTGGCGCGAAACGCCGAATTTCATATGTAAGTCTTCTTCACTTTTTGAAGCGTCCCGCACTTGATGTCCTTGTCCAAGGATTCGTTAGAGTTCTTGCACTCGTGCGTGCGATCCTTGCTATCCAGCTCATGCTGAAGATTGTCCTGCTTCATGGGAACATTCACCACCAAGTTGATGGTCTTGTTCGCGCGACGCGGGAGATAGGCAGTGGGGTTGGCATTCAAAGGAGTCTCCAGCGGAGGCAACCTGTAAAGTACACAACTATTTAAATATATATTTTAGTGAAACAATAAGAGTATATAGAGGATTTTGTCACTGGAGTGATTATTGAGATTTGACGTACCTGTTCAGGTGATTGTGCTGCTCGTGAAAGGGCGCTGTCTCTGAGAAAAAAGGATGGCGAAAACGTCTTGAGAAGAGATAGCCGACGATGAATCCTATTAGTAGCGTGACCAGACAAGCCGCTACTACTATGATGTATAGTGACTTTGCAGTGTAGATTACGTTTTCTTCGGAGTTAATTTTGAACGGTCCTGTCGAGAAAACAGTAAAAATTAGATTGTTTTAGAAATGTTTGCCATGCCCATTATAATAGTGCCATACATTATTTGTACTAATAGAAAGAGCATGAATTGATAATTACTGTATTAACTGTTCACAAGATTTAAACAATATGCATTTCTTATGGATATCTCAATAAATATGTAAAATATATAAAATTGGTGGTTTATAACATGCCGTAAATTAG
The DNA here is from genome assembly GCF_051122295.1 of Plectrocnemia conspersa. NCBI lineage: Eukaryota > Metazoa > Arthropoda > Insecta > Trichoptera > Polycentropodidae > Plectrocnemia > Plectrocnemia conspersa. The sequence goes on along the minus strand of NW_028277176.1, from coordinate 4,323,914 downwards.
ACGATATATAGTGCTTCTCAAAATTATAGACTGTGACTAATATAAATATTTATATAATAAATGTCGGTTTAGTCGGTTTATAATTTTGCTCAGTTGCACTTTAGGACCATAAGGAAAAAAAAATTCTCAAAAGATAGGTGATTTATGATTGTAAATAGATAAAGAAGTAAACGTCGTATAGTTGATTCAGTTAAAATAATTGCTTTCTGAAGAAGTTTAGAAATGAAACTGTTGAAAAACAAAAATTTCACGACAAAAAAAGCTACATACCAGTTTCGTGCTTATGTTTGATATCGTTTCCAATGTCGTCGATGAAATCATCAGATTTCGGTATTTGAATCGAAATCTCGTTGCTGAAGTCGTTTGTTTTGTCCATTTCACTCTGAGGCTCTTTAGCCAAGACGTCCAATCTTCCGCGAGTTTTCATTGGCTGCTCATACGACAATGGCAACTTATTGCAAATTTCTGCTTTGCCGTATTCCACATCTTGCAAATACTGCGCCGGATTAACTTGATGCCTGTTGCCGACCCACTCGCAAGATCCCTTATTGTTGCTGATCTTCCAAGCGCAATGAGGATCTCGAATCAATACACACGAGCTAAACAAAATATAGTTCTATTAAATATACATAAATCCCAACATAAATTATATAATGAAAGCGTTTAAAAACCACTGACCTGCAAGATGTGATATTGGAACAGTGATTTAATGGTATGCTCCTGATAATCTCGTTGGAGATTATTATCAGTTTTTCTTTTGATACCGAAATGTGTAACTGTTTGATTGGCACTCCTAAATCTAAGACTTGTTGCTCTGATATAACCACGGTATCGACTGGAGCACGAGAGTCTTCATCTACGCTGTTGTCGAAATCGCCGAGTGCCGATGCTGCATTTAATGTCTTGATGATCATACCAGTATCTAAAATTTTATAATTAACATAATTAATCACATATGTTATACTATTACAATTAATTAATAAATAAAAATAACATACCAGTTCCGATGTATAAGATATCATATCTTCTACCATTTGTAGATAAAGCTTGTGGATAGACAGCAATAGCTGAAAATCGATAGCTGAAATAATAAATAATGATTATTAATTGTACATCAATATAAAATTACAGATTTTATTTTTAAATACTCACTGTAAACTAACTCTGATGAGTAACGGTTTCGATAAGAATGAAGGTACAGCTTGTTCCATTAAAGAATGGGCTTTGACAAAGTTGATGGTCTCATCCGGAAGAGTTCTACTATCTTTCAAGCATTTTCCAGGCCTTTGCTTTGGAATCTAATATAAATATAAGAATTAATATCTTCGTTCTAGTCTTTATGTGATATTATAAATGTATAGAGAAGCTACCTTGTCTTCTTCAACTGGCAACCAATTGGAATTGATCGATTCTTGTGCTTTGAATCCACTCTTGAACGCTGCCAAGATGTCTCGCATTGAAAAGGCGCACACTGCTGATCCGCCTATTGAGTTAACAGGCGTTGTTAAAACACCGTAAATTATATCGCTTGCTATACTGTCTCTTCCGTACAGTCCAGACACAACACCAGTTGTAGATTCTGTGTATTTTAATATAAAAAAACCATTAATTTAATCTTCAATATAAGATTATTTATGCTATTTTAGTATATAGACATACGTATTTCATCAAAGTAAAACGGATATTCTCCTTGGATTGAACAATTAAGACGAGCTTTCAAGAACGTCGTCCATCTCTCGGCAAAGTTTCTCGATCCGCCTTTATCATTCAAGCAGACTCTTGCTACTCTCGAATATACAGCCTAATAGAATATATAATTTAGTATAACATCTAAAAATGTAAGTCTACTCAAATATGGAATTTAAAAACAAACCTTTCCACAGTTCATAAACTCGACGGCCGTTTCTCTGAAGAAGAAGAAAGCATATTCTCCATGTCTCACAGAGCTTACAAAGCTCGGATTGTTCAACTGACGCAGATCCGATTGTTCCGTACGTTGACTTCCTCTATATATAAGAGGATCGCTTGCAGAAAAATCTGCTACCGTAGCCGTATACAGTTGACTGTCTACAGATTATAAACGAAAACATTTTAGAAATGATCGAAGAGTTATCGATATTGGTTCTAGGATTAATATCTTTACCTGTATAGAGAGCTGTGGAGTTGTGTTCCGGATCGTACGGACACAATCCCGTGCCGTCGAACTCTTCATATTTTCCTAGTCTACCGTCGGAAGCTCTCGGATGATAATGCCTGCACTGAGGCTTGTAAGAGTTGGTGCCGCATACAAGAATCTTTCCGGCGTCGGCCCTGGCGCTAACCCTCAAATAGTTTTGGCAGTCTTCCTCTGGAGATTTCCCCTTGAGTGCGCACAACTCTCTATGCGCTCCAGTCGAGTGCCACTCGATCCTCTGCAAGACAAAAATAGACATTGTTATTTATCATCAATCAATTAGCAAGTGATCGGGTATTGAAGAACTAACACTACTCTCAAGTAAAATATTAATTTAATAAAACGAGTTTTATCAAAAAACAGTTAAAATTTAAGATCAGTAGATAAAATAATTATGTGTGGTTCTTTCTTGTGCATCGGCGTGAATTTTATTCTTCGACCTAATTAGCTAAAATAAATCCGTTCAACATAAGTCAAAGCTGCTAGCATCAATAATAAAAAAAAGTTGTGTCATGTATTGTATATTTTAGTACCATTTCCTGAATGACATTTTTTCTCCCATATGTAATATAAAGAATCTTAAGATCTTTTTTAATTCTTGGATTTCTCCTACTCAATAATTAATAAACGTTTCTGTGTTTCTGTTTAGTAAGCAGCGATGCATTTAAAGCGTTTTAGGATGTGTATATTTAAAATGACTTAAAAAATATGCTATCCATAATACTATATGAAGCAGAATCTTGTGAAAGGCTCTCAATTATATGGCACAGTTAGCTGCGTAGCGAGATATTTTTCAATATTTTATTTAAGAAAGTTGAAAAGCATTTATCTGTTAGTGTTTTGTTTTACTTATGAAGTGACATTTTACATAACCAAAAAATGACGACATAGGTTAGGCTGCGTAGTGCGATTTTTTCGCTTGTTTTAACATGGTCACGTGTGGTGTAATTCAACCATATGATGTTTAATATAAAAAATATGAATACGATTTATTTTAATACTGCAACCGCAAATTATTTTTTACTCTTAATCAACAGCCAGGTCATACATCTTTATAGGTAACATTGACAGGTAATTCATCATCTATCAGTTTTTTATGAAACATCCTTTGTTCAATCTTAACTTGCTGCGAGAACATAATGCATAGCATAGTATACAATAATGCGATCCACATTTAGCTGAAACATTTCCACTTAAACCCTTGCCAAAACCAATATAAAGCAGTTTCGCAACTCTTTCCCGGAATAAATCACCATTGACGCACTTGCCATTAAGCGCAATTCTCCAAAGTTCGCTTTGTTGATGTTTATTTTTAGTTTCGTTAATAGAGTTTCGGACGAACGAATGGCAAACGAGAGTTTCTAGTTAATGTCCTCGTGTCCTCTGTCGACGCACATGGCCCATGAAATATAGCTTTGGTGCGAAATGACGAATTTGGCCCAACTTTTGCAAACATCGGGTCGTTTCCGCAAATTACGGCTGCTAGCTAGCAAAGCCCCGGCGATAAAGCCCAGACGGCGTGCATGCAATAAATATTTAGTCGTTTGTGCCAAGCAAAAATATATTGGCACGAGCGTCAGCCGGCGCTGAATCAATGATCTCGATACAAGATTCCTAGACGGTAGGCCACTATACTCAACGGACAGGGCCGGATCGGGAGGCATTTCAAAAAAGAAAGCCAATCAAATAAAATACAACGACAACCACTGTCCCTATCGTCAATTTTGTTCTTGAAAATATATGGGACAAGCAACACAGAATATTTAATAATTTGTTGTTTATTACTAATGTTATAAATTCGCGGGTAGTTGAAAAAATTCGGTATGTATCGGTCAGATGACTGACTGTATGGTTTCAAGTTATTTGTCGGAATGCTCACGAACAAAGGAGATTCCCCTATTTATATATTTATGCTAATTAGTATTACAGCATCACAAAAAGGGGCAATCGCGTCGTCTTACAGTCTAAAAATAACTATGCTGGATCAAAACTCGTACGAAGGGCGTTGATCTTATAAACAAAGAATATAATATATAGCACTAGCAAAAAGTTAAAATAAATGATGCATATTCCAAAGAGAAAATAATATCTCACGGTGTACCACAGGGGTCCAAATTAGGATCATTGTTGTTTATAATATATATTATTGTTTTAATTATTTATGTAAAATGAAGGTTGATACAACTTCAGTTTCAGAACTTTTTAAAAAAAACACAAATTCTAGGATATCTTCGGATTCATTACATTATGATTTCCAATCTGCAAGTTCCAAGTAAGTACATTTTATTTGGTAAATTAAATGAATAAAATGGTTATGAAATATATAACGGCGAAGAAGAGCTATACTTTTATATTGCAATGTAAAGAATGATCCAACATAAGTTTCTGAACTTTTTAAAAAAAAAAACACAAATTTTAGCTATTTCATTTTTAATGAAAAATAATAGCAATTAAATGGCCGCTTCGACGTTTTTTCTTACATTTCATGTGGTATTTCGGCTAAAACTTGGCGGATGTTGGTTTTTAGGTGTTCTAATGTTTCGGGTTTGTCGGCGTAGACACGATTTAGCGTAACCCCACAAAAAAATCCAACGGTGTTAAATCGCATGACCTTGGCGGCCAGTTGGCGTCACCAAAACGTGTATTAATGTGACATGGAAACTTTTCATGCAAAACATCTAACGTTGCACCTGATGTGTGGCAAGTTGTGTCATCTTGTTGGAACCACATGTCTTCCACATCAATATCTTAAATTTCATGCAACAATAATCCCTTATCATGCGCTTTTATAGCGCTCATCATTGACTATTACAGTCCGACCTTCATCGTTTTTAAAAAAGTAGGACTCAATGACGCCGCCCGATCACAATGCGCACCAAACAGTTACTTTTTAGGCATGCAATAGTTTGTTGTGATTTTTCTCGCCCAATATGCGACAAGCTTGCAACTCGCCTTTAAAAATGGTTAAGTACTGCTACTATTTTAAACTAATCCTTTAATTATATAAACTATTCGCTATTTCGTAAAGTGCACTTGTTACAATTTGACATAGCGCGCCTTGGGAAAACTGGATGGGGGTTGAGAGTCGAAAAAGCGAAACACCGAGTTTTTCGAAATCATTTGCTTTGCTATTAAATTGGCTATTGATGTTACTCACAACGTGCTCAACACTCATAGATTGAAATACGGCTGCAATAATATTACACGCTTTTATTAATTCACAATAAGTGAATTAATAAAAGCGGATTTTTTTTAGTTAATAAATGAGCTACTCGTGAATTGATTAAAGCTTTTTTGATCTTTGCTTTTCTGCAAGTTGTAAATATTGTGTCGAGTTTTTAGTTTGGTAATGAAGACGTATATTGTCATCGCACATCGAATTATTTTGAAGTACACTAGTCTCTTCTTTTCTGGCTCTGACAATAACGAAACGATTCACACGTAATAAAATAAGAATAAAATATCGCAAATAGCTTTACACGGGGCAATGAAGAGGCTGTTGAATTATAACTGCGTAACGTACTGTTCTTCCATCGCGAAAATGCCGCCCCTAAGCAAGTGCCGCCCGGGGGGTTCGTCTACATAGCTACGCCACTGACATCACGATATTGTGTATCCCTCTAACCCACAAACAGTTGTCACCAGACGTTGTGTATTACTAAAAATCATCATATCTATATATTGGATTCATTGAAATCATAAGCTATTCGACGCAAGCTTTAACGTGCACATTTCTGATCTCCGCAATCACAGAGATTACACACACAGTGGTTTGGCGTAATATCAAGCGGCCAAATGTACCTAATTGTCTTTACTGTCCAGACGAGACGAGTAAACGACCCATTCGACGGGGGCAGACCAAATGGGCCGGAAATAAACGAGCGCGGATGCATTCATTAGCTCGACCATTTGGCGATGGTCCACGCCACTAAGACGTCCTGTCGAATTTGCGCCTCGTTGTTACGACGACGCGACGGTCCTGCAGGATGGATTATGGTAGACCTCGACAAGTGCCTAAGCGCGTTCTGAAATTAGAACGTCTCGGTGGCGATGCATTCTGGTGTGAGCTCAATGGAGTGGTAGGTTAAATTTAGACGCAGACACATTCTAGACGCGAAATGCGACCCAAGATCAACGCAGTTGGCGTTGCGGAAAAAAGATGATGATGATGCTTCCAGACACGGCCGGAAGAGAAGATTTGGATTGCACGAAAGCGGAAAGGTTTTTGTTTGAAAAGTGTCAAGAAACACTACTGTAAGTTTGTGACACTGGATTCTGCTGATAATATATTATACTCTTACTCAAGATGGGTATGGAAATACATTTTCAATTTTTTTTTTTTGATGCATCTTACTTCCCTCTATATTGAGAAGTAAATAAATCTGATTAAGATTCAAGAAACGCCATTTTTATAATATCTTTATGGAGTTGAGATTTGGAGCATTTGAAAGAGGCGTTGAAAAATAAATATTTGAATAGATAAATTAGATACTAAAATACTTGTGAATGATAAGATCAAGTGTGGTGAAGTAGTACAAAAGTCATTCTTTAAGGTAGAACAGTATACATACTAAAATAGTCCAAGCGAGCGTTCAAAGAAATGAGATAAACATAATTATAACTTTATAAATAAATATATCATGCCCATTATAGTAGGTGATCTGACAGCAGAGGTGACTGTGATGTAAAATTAGAATCTCATAATAGAAATTACATGATATTTTTTTCAGAAATTAAATTATCTTAACATCTTAATCGCGTTCGAAAGTCGTTCTTACGCATATTTAAACCTCATCGTTTTAATTAACGAGTCGTTTAATTAAAATTATATAATAAAGCCGACACACAGACATATACATTTATAATAATAATATTTACATATATAAATATAATATATATATTTATAAAATTTGACGAAAGCTACCAGCCCCGCGGGACGCCGTTAATTAATTTCTTAAAAACACATAACAATAATTCTACCAGCGATACGTATGCAAATATCCTTTAGCGCTTTTTAATAATAGTGCGAATTTTAAAGACAGCATATAGGATATATCATTTTCTTTTCGCGTTATTTTACAACAGCACGCGATTTTAAACGTTTTCACGTGCTGGGATCATAAAGAAAATAAACGACTCGATTATATATATGTATATATAGTACATATGTATATATATAGATACTTCTGCGAAAGAAAAAAATATTGCAATAAAGTACAATAATGGTAATATGTACACAATGGTATAAACTCCTAAAGGAAACGAACGCAGGGGAAAGAAATTGATAAAGTGAATGCGGTATTCTTTAACGGCTTTGTTTCGCGCATGTTTCATATGAAACGGCGAAAAGGGAATTTAAAATTTGCTCACATAGATACATCGAATACATAGTAAAACAATAAAGAATAGATCTATGATATTTTAGTGAGTAAAGTATTTTAAACAGCTTAAAAACAATAATAATTGTTTCAACGCCAGCTGCATCACACAACAATGCATCAGCTAACACCGCAGCAATTGATTATTCGTCTCTGATATTTTTTTATATATAACATCATAGATATTAACGTCGATTGTAATAATAATTCGGTAAAATTCATCGTTTGAACACTATTTTCATGATCATTTATAACATACAATGTATTTATTTATTTATTTTATTTATTTTATTAATTTATTTAGCTTAATAGCTAATCTTTACATCTAACAAATTTAGTAAACATATATAAAAATATATAAAAAATACATAACAGAAAGAAAAAATAAAAATATACAATAATAAAGTCTTAATATTATAATTTATTTCTATATGTACGAAGGTGTTTTTTTATTCCATTTATGAAACCCGTTATATTTTTGCTGTTTCGGATTTCTCTTGGAAGACTATTATATAAATCAAAACAAAAGAATACATTTAGTTTTATTCTCATTTAATTTAAGTACATTATTCTTTAACCATATTTCTAATATACTTAATTCATTATTTAAATTATTTACAATTTCTTTAATGTTATCACCTATGCAGTACATTAATGTGTCATCCGCAAATAGATGAATTTTACATTTTTTCACGTTATTAACTATATCATTAATATACAAAACAAATAACAATGGTCCCAATTTAGACCCTTGTGGTACTCCATAAGACACTAATTTCTCTTCAGAATATACATTATTTATTTTAACTTTTTGTTTTCTTTTATATAAGTAATTATTAAACCATCTTAAAACTATATAACTTATACCTATACTCTCCAATTTCTTTAACATTATTTTTCTGTCTATTGTTTCGAAGGCTCTCTTGAAATCCAAGAAAACTGCTCCAATGATTTTGTTTGTATCCTTAGCCAACAGCCAATCATTTATCACTACTTGTAATGCAGTTTCAGTCGAATGCTTTTCTCTGAATCCCGATTGTTGTTCACATATTATGTTTTGAGAAGTAATAAATTCCTTTAATTGTTTGATTACTACTTCTTCTATTATTTTTTCTATACACGGTAGCATGTTGATTGGTCTCATTTCTTCAACTTTTTTACTATTTTTTATTTTAGGTATAGGTACAATAGTAGCAATCTTTAAATTTTCAGGCATTTCTCCTAAGGAGAGTGCTTTATTTATTAAATAATTTAATTTAGTTCCTATTATTTCCCATGTTTCTTTAATTATGTTTATATCTAGTTCATCAGTACTAGTTCCTTTTTTAAATTTACATATTATGTTATGAATTTCATCTAATGATACTGATTTAAATTTACTAAATTTTACAATTATTGCTTTATTATTATATTGTACTAAATTAATAATCCTTGGTATTGAATTCACAATTTCTTCTATGCTCTCAATGTAATATGTATTCATTTTTTCTGCTATTATATAAGGATCTTGATATATATTTCCATTAATTTCCATTTTTATTACGTCGTTTTTTTGAGTTGGATTAATTAAATGTTTTATTGATTTCCACATCTTGACATATGACACAAAATAAAATTTAGCAGGGAATTATTTTAGGAGATATATGCATTTAAATAAATACATTGCTCCATAAAATGAATTGTTTGTGCATTTATGAAACTTAAATCTTCGGCTAATTGGAAATTCAACATGTCATTATGCATCTTATCTCTTCAATACCTAATGTTAATATTAACATATTGGCATCAAAGATCGATATTAATTATTCACTTTAGCAAACATTCATCGTAGATGTATTCAATCTAAATACTGTTCTCTTATCTTTCATATTTAAAATATACAGCAACAAGTCACTTTATTATTCATATTATTCGGGCAATAAACTCTTAATAGAAAAATCCCACTGAATTGCATAATAGCGATAATTCAAAGCAGCCCACGTATTCCGCGATAGCATCTACAAATTAATTGTTTCACGGTTAGGTTGAGAAAGAGCCATTATACGTTCACATTTTTTGCTACTATTTCCAGCTAGAGTTTTTTTTTTAAAAAAAGAGATATTTTCATTACGAAAGAAGTTAGGTTCGACGTCAATAATCGTAGGCCTCCCTTTGAACTTTTGACAGCAAACAAGCTTTTTCTAAGGATCGAGAACGACTGGAAAACGGAAATGAAATATGTAAGCTCTATGGAAAGTAACTCACAGGAACAACCGAGATTTCACCTGCGATACTTGCTCCATGTCTATTGTTGCAGTTTCCAGCGGAAACGAGGGTCTTAACATGGATAATTAATAGTTTGAGGTTGGTAAAGGATTCGAGACTTCCGCGCTTAGGATACGCGAGGAGAATTATTATTGTAGTATTTTGACTGTAGTAGTCTTTTGGAACATATACATAAGATAACAATTATCAACGAGCAATATTCGAGGTTATGAATTTAATCATCTCACGGAAGAACAGCATTTTATTTGATCCAATCTTCAAAGCAAATATAAATCGGTTATGCATTTATATGAAACTGAAAAGTGTTGATAAAAGTGTCTCTTCATAAAATAACATATCTTGAGACATCGCCACATTGTGCAATGCAAACATTTTCACGGCACTCTAAAATTTGTCAAGATGCTATTTATTTCATACTAACATTACTTTATAATACATGTCTTTAAAGTTCGACTTTTTCAATGGCATTGATAGAATCTACTACTTTTTTATTGTCATCTTTAAGAGCCAAGGTCTATTAATAAAATATTTATTTATTTCTTAAGCAATTCCAGGATTTTTTTGATCGACTCTGCATATTCTCCCACACTTAATCCGCGCGCGTCCTGTAAACACAAAGGGCGCAGCATCTCCCTCGGAGATAAATCAAGGCTTAAATTGTTCGCGAAGGCTGTCATTTCGCAGGCGCCATATCTGGCACGTAGCGAAAGCTCTCCGGGATCCGGCGCCGTTTCCTCAGCAGACATTAGTGTTTATCTCATGAATATTTAACCGATATCGGATGCAATACATCAAAACTGCTCCGCTGGACTCTGGCTACGTAAAAGCATCCCTTAACTCCGATAAACACTTAAAAATGTTTTGTAGCGTATTAGTTTCGGGAGCGTTGGGACTTAAGGTGCTGTGGTAACACTGCTAATTAACATATACGACAAGCCTGAAAGGATTTTGTGGGATTGTGGTGAGAGGATAATGTGTGACGCCAATACTAATGCTCTTATGTAATATGGTTTTTGATGAGACATGAAAAAATAGGATCCGGGAATAAGAATAAGACTCACCTGATGTACGTTCTCCTTCAGATCGTCGATAGTGAGGTTGTAGATGACGTTCCTGGAACAAGAAAACAATGTTTGAGTTTCAGACTATAGCATATAATGCGATATATATAGTAGCCTAGATGTATGTATGTATAAAAAAAAGTTTTCTTTAATGCTCGGGAGAAACACTAATAAAATTCCAATAACATACTTAGAACTACGGGTGGTAGGGAATCCCTCAACCAGCCGTTACAAGCTGGGTGCCCACCCGAAGGGTTGGACTCATAGGGTACTGGTAACGGCAGTGGTGCACGCAATGTTTTTGTGATGTTGCTGATGTGTCTTGTGTTTATGCAGTGTCTTAAGTCATCTCTACTCGTTTTTACTTCTATGGTGTCTTTGACTGCGTCTCTCTCTTTGTGACAAAGTATCGCATCTTTAATAATGTCGGTCTGAGACAGCCCTAGCGAATCGCAGATAAAGATGTTTGCGGACCAATTGCATCGCTTCTTGGACATGCTTACGTTATGCGTTTAAGCTTTAGAATAAAAATGATAGAAGAACAATAGTATTGTGTATCGCGCATCCTTTCTAAAAAACATGGTTTTGTTATCGGTATGAGTGATTTAATCAGGACAGGTGTGCTTTAGGAGGTCCTGTTTGGTCACGAGATCTCAGTTCCATTATTGTGAAAATACTGTGTGTGCCATAATAATTCGAAGTGGTCGTTAGAATGCCTTCTATATTATGCAGGTGTTTAAAACCTCCACAAAATGGCAAATATTTTTGTAGAAATTCCTTTATTGTCGGTTATGTTGGCTTTCCGTTGATTTTTCAATGGGTACGATACTACTGTATTAGATTCGTGGTAATGTATAGTGTGGTGGTGTCCCGGGGGAGGCCGCCGAGTCAGAACTTGCTTGTGTACGTTGGTGTTTATCCTCAGCGATTTCTGATTTAAAGCGCTGATTATTCTGCGGTGCGAGAAATTGAATTTGCTTCGGCGAGACGACAAGGGAGACGTTCTCGTCATGGTCGCAATAATTCCTTTGTTGTGGCGGAAGTCTGCGCATTTGCGAGTGGAAATTGCATTTTTTGTGAATTTCTAAAACGATGGCCATACTTATGAATTTTGACAATATAGTCTAGTTATTCATATTGCTAATCAAAAAATGATTTTTCTCCTAGACAACACTGCAACTAATGCGATGAATAAGAGTAAGAATATTTACATTATAAAAAATAGTAAAGATATATCAAGGAATTATATTTAAATAAAATAATGTCAATATCATTGGAGAGAGAGAGAGAGAGCACCATATGACTGTATTTCCCAAAACTTTTGTCCTCATCATAGGCAAGTAAAAATGTTTCTGTGACTTTACATTAACAAGTTCGTGAAAATAACTAGTAGTTTTTGAGATAATAATGTAGTAATCTTAGAAACATAGATTAAATTTCAAATGAATCATCACGCATTGATATCACATACTTTTTAATGATTCATCCTGTTTGAAGACTTACGACCTTGTGATTGATACTAATGATTATTTGATGATCCAGATGAACGATTATTCATTGCATTTATCTCTGAGATAACATCCTCAATCAATCAAATTTATATTGACTCACTTCGCTGTGTTATTCAAGTACAAAAAAAATATTCTATGACTTGGAAAAAAAAATCTTTACCCGAGCTAAAATTTTAGCGTTTGTCGCAATTCGAGTTAACACGTCATCTGAATGTTTTAGCACAATTTCCTCCTTTCGAACGTTGTCCCTGAATTGTCTGTCTCTGAGAGCTGCTGCTCCCTCGAACGGTTGAATTAGCAAGTTCAACATCATCCCGAGCGGACGAACAATGCTTCTCAAACTTTGGTTCGTGTCGTCTTCCCCAACATGCATGCAGTATGTACGCTTCAAATACTCCTTCCCGCAAAAGCTCCTCTGTTTTGTCAACAAGCCAACTTGAGCACGTACGAAATTTTTAACTTTGTTAATAAACAGACTCATTAAAACATAAGCGGTGTACGTGCAAAATACTAAAATAGCGAAAACGAACGGAAAAATAAATTGTGGGGAGATTTAATGCAATGTCTAAAGTGCATTCAAAGTGTTACACTACACCCAACGTGAGATCTTCTATTATTTATAATAGATACAAGCAAAATAATTTGTTTTGTAGATTTATTTCGATTATATATAAGCCCTTATTATTTTAAAAGTATTGATATTTAACAGTAAACTTATGTATTTTAATTTTAATAAACATTTCGAAAGATTAAGCGCTGAACATCCAGTCGCGTCAAACAAGTATCGCGGCGAAAAGGTTAAACATAATCAAAGCAACTATGTCAAAAACTAATTAAATTTTACGTATAAAATTATATTTCTTTAGCACAAAAAAGCACGTATTTTCCGGGTAAAAATTTTAATACGATTATGGTCAGAATTTATATTAAAAGGCAAAATAAATATGTCGGTGCTCGATCTGTCATTTGTATATCGGCAGTTAATTATCATTACCAAAGCATTTTTGGCCAATTTGTTTGGTTGTGCTCGTAATATTGTCAGATGTCAACACAACAAGCCAAGCGTGTTCTCCCCTGCCGCTTTGTCGTTATTCCCGCTTCGTTGAGAGTTAATCGTGAGGTGTTCACTGTTCTGATCAACACTCACTCGCACCTAAACTTTTCAACGGTTTAGGTGCAAGCGAGATATTTTATAATATATATATTAAATAAATAATGTATTGCTATTTATATTTAAAAATAAAAAAAAGTACACTATCGACCTATATTTTTAATCTGAACGTATGCTATTTTTATTTTAACTATATGATATTTATTCTAATCCTGAATAATATAATTATGACCATTCATTATTTTTATTCTGACCGTATGCTATTTTTATTCTAGCTATTTGATATTTATTCTGACCATAAAAAATATAATTATGAGCTGGCTCTTAATAAAATTCTGACTTAAGATTTGTTTTGTATTCTGATTCAAAGTTATATAATACAAAACATAGAATGGCTTCAACTAAAGTATGTATTTGAAACGATTAGTAAAAAACATAAAATTTTGCATAACTGAGCGACGGCAATTTTATAAGTAAAAAAATAAAAATACCAATCTTAAGATGCGTTATGCTTTCTATATAATTACTTTAACCCTTTACTTGCCAAAGTCCGATATATCAGTTTTTGCCATTTAGATGGGAGTTCAGGAAAATAATATTTTTCTCGAACCTATTGACTATAGACACTGATTTTTATTGAACGATTATACAGTTACATGTTGTTTATAAATATACAGGGCGCGAGTCCGCAACCGCACCGAAGGTTGCCAGTCGAGAGAATCCGTCACGCCAGTGTTACCAGAGTGCCGCCAAGTTTTGGCCATAATGCGTTATATTGATTTTTGAACTGTACTTTGCGTCAAATACAGCTAGTTTATACATGGAAATAGGCTTCATTTCTTTTAATATAATTTAGAAAAAATAAATAAATTGAAAATGAAGCATATCGTTCCAACCCTCGAATGGTTAAACGTCGTAAAATTTATAGGGCGGTATCGCCTAGGGTCCGCGTTCGAGCGGGCGCGAATATTTCCACGTAGCCCTTCGCCCTATTAGTGTTGCGCGAGTCTCTCTTTCAGCTTTTATTATCCACGTAGCAAAAGTCTTTCAGGTCCTTAACGGCGCTAGCATTTCGAACTCGGACGGACGTGACATAATTTGCCATGCCGCGCGCGCCCTGCCCCAGTATTTTCGGGGGATTAATAAGGAATTGTGACAAAATGGTGATGATGCTTTTTCGGTTATGGGAGCTAAGAATTCGAAAACAAAGGACCAGATATAATTTGTAGAGTCGCGCCCGCGAGCCCTTGTGCATTTATACTTTGCTCGGTTCTGCATACAAATATCGCTCCCCGTGGGTGGAATATCGCCACCCACCACCACCGATGGTGCATTCGATGAAAACGTGACTCAGGAGGGCAATGGAGACTGGTCAACGCCAATTTCATCCGATTCTTGGGAATTGTGCGCATGCATTGCAAGTGGTATAACATATTATAATATATTTACCGTTCAACTTGGATAAATATTGTTACATTTTATAGAAAGAGAAAATCTCCTGAGATCTCGAAGGAATACTTTTCAAAATGAAAAATTGTACAAAGCATGGCATTTTGTTAAATGATCAATTTTAACCATCACAATTTATATGTTAAAAATTGGTGCAAATGGAATAAAAATGTAACATTTCTGCAATACACTTAGGAGTATCACTCCTTGTCTTTTTATACATACTAAACTCCAACTAAACACACACACCGTGTTTTCAACCAATCCTTGTAAACGTAAAGCAAACACTTGTCAATTAATCATTAGCAAGGACAATCCGATTTCTGATGGAGAACTTTTTAATTGGAAACAAGTTTTTTTATTGAATTTTTAAACAGTTGGCTGCAATGATACTTTTACCCAGTCATATATTTATATTAAATATATAAAAAAAATCATATCACCGTTACTGCATTAACGCAGAAACAAGTTCTCTAATTAATTTTCCTTTTCGATGTTTTTCTGACGTCAACAACGATCGTCGTTAGCATTTTTATTATATGTTATCACGAACGTTGTTTAGTATTCAAACGATTAAATAAATTTATTTACGCTATGAAATTAAATCAACAGCGAATATTATAAATTATAATAGTTTATTCAATCACACATTTCTCTACAGGAAACAGGACATTACATGAATCTTCAATGAAATGATATAAAAGTATAACAATAAATATAAACTTAAAGGAACGGCGGCTAACGTGCTCGCGATTACTTTACTATGTGTTTGGATTGTAATTAACACAACTTAGCGTGTGTGCCCAAGCGTTTTTGAATAATACAAACACATTAAAAAATATAGATTCAATAAATTAAAAAAATATTCACTAGCTATACTAATAAAAAAGACAACCTAAATGATTAATACTAAGAATTGAAATTTTCTGATTTTAATGCACTATTATTTCAAAATATTTTATAAAAATAGAAACAATATTACTTTAAATACAATGCACTAATAAAAATGTAATATTTATATTTTATTTTTAAAAAAAGTGATAAAATTTAAAGTCAATAAAAAATATTTTTAGTGTTTTTAATATAAATCAGTGTTTCTTGAATTTTTTTTTAAATACTAAAAAAGATTATATTTATGTGAATACAATAAGTAGGGATCGTATTTTTTAGATCAGAATTTTAATACGTTTGTGATCAGAATTTATATTAGATGGTCAGAATTCATATAAATTGGTCAGAATTAATATTAAATAGTTGGTCAAAATTTATATTAAATGGTAAGAATTATTTTAATAGATGATCTCAATAAAATTCAGACCGAGATTTGATTTTTATTCTTGCCTAAAGTTGATTTATATACTGATTATTTGATTTGTTACCACATTTATTCACAGTCGAAAAATAGCATGAATATTAAAAGTATATAAATTTCAGAAGCTGGTTAACGCAGTAGCTTTGATGAAATCTGTTGTGATTCATTAAATGCATATTTAAATGCTTATAGAGACCTGAATATTATTATAAAATCTTACCTCGCTCCAATCAGTATTGATTCATCGTCTCTGTCCAGCAGTCTGAAGAAATCTTTAGCAGTGGTGTTACCCTCAAATTTCTTTGTTGGAAGGTCAGCTATAACAAAAAAAAAAGCAAAATATTAATTTGATGCAAAAATACGCTATAGAGTGACTTAATGTCTTTTTGTGAAGACAGCGAATCCGCATTTGTGAAAAGTAATTAGCATATAATAAATATGAAGATGCTGATCGACAGATTGCTGACGCTACAGTTTTGATCATTACCGATTTTTGTTGTTGTTGAAATATTATACATACAAAATATTTTCTAAGAGCGACCAATATATGTACGACTTAGCTTGTCATCAAAATATTTATCCATGAGATTAGGAATATTCAGGTAAACCTAATCTGTGATTATCAATCAAAATTATAATTACATAATAATCTTTAATATTGATCTCCCAGAATAGAAATTAAACCACATGGGATTCGAACCAAGGTCTTTTAGATCAATAGTCAGAGAGTTATACAACTTTCACCTACAAATTGCCCGAACCCGAGGCTTGATACGTAATACATATTCCATCGACGCCCCATAGCTGCATCCACGGAGAGATGATCTCCTCGGAAAGTCAGACAAAAGTATGAGTCGCTTCGTGCAGCTCTAGATTGCGCGTTGTCGAGGGTCTGCACGCTCATATGCCGTACCTCGTAAACCATTTCCCCAATGACATTAAATAGTGTTTTATTATATGAGTGCTATATATATTTATAAATAAATTTTTCAAGCAATGTATTTTTTGTGTCCCGCAGAAACTTTATGATCCCGAAAAAATATTATTTACTGCATTATATAAATTTTTATTTTTATCAATGAGGGACGAGGAAATAATAAATAAAATTCTTATTGGATTAAAAAAATAACCGTCAGAATATTATTAATAAAAGTCAACGTATATAAATATTACAATTTCAGTGTTAGAGACTGTGATGGATTTGCAAAACTTAAATATAGCACAAATTCTAATCTTGTAAGGGAAATCAGAAAGGGCGTTATTCTCCACCACGATAATACCAAATCACACAAAAAAACTGTTCACTTTAAATATAAAGTTGTACTCTTTCACTATCTATACTTTACCGATTTACTTATATCGCAAACCCTGCAAACCTAAAATAATAATTCAATTTTTCACCCTTGAACTTTAATATTTGTATAGGTATGGAATTAACAAATTGACTAATAGGCGGTAGAAAGTTATACACTATATTGAACCTTATATAATTAAATTATTAAAAAAACAGCAACTATGCAATACAATATTAAAAAAAATTGAACCACAGTTAAACGACCGTTTGTGGGAATAGCTAAAAACCAGACGGCGTGTAGGAAGTGTATACGTCCAATATACACATTACGCGTCCAATGAGAATAAATCAGAATCACAATATAATCACGGGCGTGGAGGCACACAACAATAAAATTGCACTAAAATTGAAAGCGGAAATGATAAAGTATACGCGTAGCACTCTGAACTCTTGAGAGAGTACGAATTGCGCGAATAAATTACATGCGGCCCGCGATGTGGGCGTAAAGATAATGCGCTCGGCCAAAAGGTTTGTTGTTTGTTGGTCGTCTTCAATTGCCTTTATCGAAACGGCGGAGGCGTGTTTTCGCTTTGGAGGTAGGTGATCGTATATCATAATAACCACCAAACAGCCACCCCACAGCCGCCCCGTGGAAGGTTTGCGGTGCTAAAATTGCGAGATGTTATAATAAGATGCGGCGCTCCACCAAGAGAGATGTGTCGTAATCAACCGCTGGATACTTTGGCGGTTTGGGTGTGCATTATGTTTATTGTTCCTTAGAGTCTTGGTTGAAGGCTATGGAATGAATAACTAGAATCATGGTATATGAAAGCATGTAAATGTGCAAGACATTTTTAAGTTATTGCTTTTGCTTTGACTTTGATTTAAATAAAAAAGTCATTTCATGATCTACCAAGTTATTGCATTTTTTTTCTTACATTTGAAAAATGTATAACTTTTTATAAATTAACGGTAATTTTACTATTCGTTTGGTGTTTATTAACAGTAGCCGTATAAATGATGCTATTTAATAACGGAATATATTTTTGTTTCGTTATTTTTAACTCTAAATCAACAATGGTAATGAAGATAAAATAATATCTATATTATTAAAAAAATTGTCGAACCTCGGTTGCTCGGATGATTTAACTCGGTTATTCTCGAGTTATTTGAGCGATCGTAGACAGTTTGTAACCTATAGCGGACGATTGTCCTTTATGCCTGCACTACACTCTCTGGAAGTTGTCCGAACCGAAGTTATGACTGAAGTCGGCCGAGACCTACGACTTCGAGTAAGCGACTACACTGTCGCAAATTTCATATGCCGTCCGGACGGCGGCTTCTGTCACGTACAGCTGGCATATTTGCGCGCGATCGAAAAACGTGCCAAATAATCGCAATTTTTAAATTGTCATATTATTAAAATTACGCTACTGATAATTATAAAGGTTTGTGTGGGCACTCATCAATGCAATATCAGTGAAAACTTTTCGGTCGTAAATATTCAATTTACGCAAAATCTTTGTCGGCTTTTGTAAAATGCCACAAGGCATAAAAATGATACTTCAGAATACGAACACCACATCTGTGACTATCCTAGAATTTGTCGCCATCGATTCTAAATAAGAATTCGTTATGGTGTGACATTTATATAAACCGATCTAGGAAAATACATAAGGATATTCGAAACGATTTTTTTAACAAAATCAAGTACCACTAATTATTTAATTTTATATGAAAAAACATATAATAACGATATCTGTTATCCTATCAAAAATATAATTAATCCTTTTTGCTGCCCTAAAATATTCAAAGATGTCGGTAAGAGTCTGTCCCCGATAAGCATGTGGTATTATAACTTGACATGCGTGTTAACCATAGGAAGCCTACGCGCATACTGAAATTGAACCGAGTTACTCGTTCTATCTCAGTTTGAGAAACACCATATCATTATCTCTCTCACTCTCGTCACTTAATACGCGAGAGAGCGAAAATCTCACCGCTCGCGCTCGAAAGAGCAGCTCCGACTTCGGTCCATTTGCCGACAATGTTCGGAAGCGCTCGAAGCTGGTCAAATCGACTGAATTACCCCACTTCTCCCGTTTTCGGTAGCCTCGAACAACTTCCGAGAGATTTTAGAGCGAGCAGAACCGAACTCGACCGAAGTAACCCACTATATTCTCTATCCTTGGCCAACTTTGGCCAACTTCCAGAGAGTGTAGTGCAGACATTAGTGTCGGAAAGTGCCATACTGTGTCATTGTCTCGATCCCGTTCGCCATCACTTTATTCCTAGGATCTCGGTGGAAACATTTTGACTTGAAGAGAAACGAACTCGGAATCACTTTTGAGAGCAAATGGAGGTTCTCTCTACACATACAAGACGTCTGTGATGAATCTTGCAAGATGCTCGGCTTTGTTATAAGGAAGGCTTTTCACTTTGACGATCCGTCAGTTATTTGCGCATCCTCTACGACACCTAAGTCCGTAGCATTATTGAATCGGGATCTATAATATAAAATCCCCGAATTACAAAATATTCTCTTTTAGTGGAAAATATTAAAAAAGGTTTTTAAGATACCTTTACAAAAGGTATCTTAAAATCCCAGATTTTTTTATCCCAGTGCCTTTCTTTTAGGAGCGTTGGGCATTTCATCAAATTACTGAAGGGTATTCCAGTTTTGGGCTCCAGATATGTCTTTAAAATTATGTTTTAAAATATTTTTTTTTCAATTCACACTATAAATGAACAATGCGATTATATGCATAGGTGACATTCGGAGAAGTGCAACGAAGAATGTATAAAAAGTTTCGTAGTTCAATTTTTTTTTCGAGCAACAATGGATCAAGATCCATATAGAAACGTTTTGGCTAGATATTTTTACACATATTTTATTGGCAACTATTGATTGAAAAATAATATATAAAAAAATGCTTTGTTATTGCAGAAATTCCAGAAATTACTCATATTTCCAAATTAACGTTGTGCAGCTGTTGACTTTCTTAACGATTGATATTTTTTTAATCAATACAAATAATGTTTAATTTTAGGTCTGTCTTAAGGTAATTTAATCGAGTCTTTGCCGCACTTTGTACTGAATGGTTTAAAATCAGTGCTTGCAAGCAATATTACAAAAATTAATATACACACATAGTTAAATATATACACATATGGATATTGTGTCAAAAAGTATTACAGCTAATAAATCTATCCCTACAGCATATTTTTAGAATTGAGGATAATACATCAATGAAATTTACCCACGGATAAAACAAATGAAATGAAAGTAGTTTTCAGAATTATGGATGTTGATACAAAGCAAAGGTAAAATTAGATTTGATGTTAAGTAATTAGATTTTGCAATAATAAGGTTGTTATATAAACGCGAAATAAGAATATATTCGACCTTACATTTTCACCTAATAACAATGATAAGGGTGTTTTTTGAGTTTAAACATCAACACTAAATTTAAATTTCGAGTTGGTGTTTAAAATTATACATGTTATACAAGTATCCGCTCAATGAAAGTTTACTAAACGAGCGGTGTCCCAGCGGCCAGCTATAAATGCAATAGTAAAACCCAACAGCTTTTGCATCACAAAGACCGTACTACGGGTGTGTCCGGAAACTTTTGTCTGAATGTTAAACGGCGACTTTTCTAACCCGATGCGGTAAATAATGTAAATATGCGAATAGTTGGTGGAAAGTTCCACATTGATTTCCGGGATAATTGAGGCACAGGACAGTCGAAAACTTTACTTGATTTGCATCAGAAAGCGTTTTAACCCGATCGTAAAAAGTTTGGGAAACTGTTCACCACCAATAGCATATTTTAATCTGATACACACCATCAACGAAGGTATTATATTTATATAAGGCATAAATAAGAGACAACTCAATATAATCAACTTTGAGGTATCGCATGGGTCTAGTCACTATCGAATAATAAAAATTGACACAAAAAAAAACTGACAATATAATTAAAGACCTTATATGAAAAAGTGCCAAATTTTAATTTGTTTTATCATTATATTATGTTTTATTTATTTGTTTTAATTTATTTTATTAGGTTTAAATAATTAAAAAAAAATTCCATATTTCGTGTAAATATAAATAAAAGTTTTATATTCTTCATTTTTGTTAAATGCGATTTGGCCGCCGGCACAATAATTTAATTAAGAACAAAATAAAATGTGCTGATATATGTATGTATAAGTCTAGAAACTGTCGACCCTTAGCAACTCTTTTTAATACAGGATGATTGAGGAGCTTACATTACAAAAACGACGCAAAAACACAGGAGCAAACGCACCACGGATACACAGAACAGATATGTTTTAGTCTGTGCGTGCATATCATGTTTCTTTTACGTAAAAAATGCGTTTTTATAGATATCGAGAGCATACTAATTTACTATATTACTAAAAAAAAATGTGAAAAATGTATAATTAATTTCTGACGAGTTTCGTTTTAAATTTACAAAATTTATCAGTGGCAGGTCCTCATATGAGTGATTTGCTTGTGATTTTTTATATTGATATATAAGTTCTTCGATTATTATAACCAATAAAAAAAAACGCATTTCAAATAAAAGTAAACAGTTAATTGGAATAGCAAAGGTGAAAAGAAGTACTCACAGAAATCATATAGGTGAGAATAGAAGTGATTGCAGGTATTTAATTATTATTTATATTTAAACAGTGAAAATCTATTAATATAAAATATGAAATCTCGAGGTTAAAAATATTTTTTAATGTTGAACTACTGTTAATGTTGCACTATTACTGTTAAAGTTAAGATAGAAAGTTTAAACAATATTAGCATTACTTTCATAATAAGTGTATTTTACACAATAATTGCTTACCACTTGATTTTAAATTATTACCTGCCAGAAGGAACAAAAACATTATACCAAAAATTGGGACAAAATTATTATAAAGGCGAGAAAAACACTAACACCTTTCATTCTAAAAAACGGATATTGAATATAAATATGTAAAAAATATTTTTGTGACAATGGTTGTTCTTCAAATAAGGTGATCAATTATATCGTGCATAAAGACAACGGCATTTGAACAGACCGCCAGGAAAACAGGATAATGAACTTGCGATATGGTGCTAAAACTTCCTTTCCTGCGCAATAAGCATCTTTACCGGGGTTTATTTTGTAGTGGCACAGTTTTAAGATAATTGATAATCGATTTCAGTCTAGTGTTTCGTTCATTACTTATCATTTCTATAAGACAGTGACTTCGTAATACGAAAATTAAGAATAATAGATTATTTTTTGCTCGGTACGGTAAATATCACACAGCCAAGCCGAACATTATAATTTATTAAAAAAACATACATGTCTGACACGAATCACTTAATTCCTGCAAACAAAAAAGTCAACGAGTATCGGTCGCGCTTCATCGCCCCATTTTGATCGATTGCCCTGAACTGTCACTCATTGTTTAACACTGGGGGTAAATTTGTAAAATTATCACATCCATTGTTGACCGAGTGAGTGAGAGAGATCGAAATTCAGAGCATGCCTACCATCCATTCTTTCGAAAAAATCTCATTTTTTATAAGTCGTCGGATGATTGACATCGTGTCATGTGTGTGTACACAATGGCCCCGCAGGGGGTAGCTGTCAATGGGGGCGCCGAATTAATGAACACACACACAAAACGGAAAAACAACACCGACCGGACTTTGAGGAGAATTTGGCCTGCATCCAAAAAGCCTTTTTTGGGGGTTTTGCCACATATTCTCCCACTAGCCAGACGATCCATCAATCATAGCAGAGTGGCGCCGCAAAAACTGCGATGAACTCTCCAACAACTCTTTCCATCAATTTAAGGATTAAAGTGTATAACATAATATTAATCAACTTAACTAATGTTGGAAAGATGATCTTCTTAGATACTTTTCAGTAGATTTATATGATGGAAGTGTTGACTGAATTATTTAAACATTCGAATGTACAATAATTCTACATCTAGTAGAAATATGTAATAACAGCTAGTGAAATTAATTCGAAAATATAACCTTATATAAAATGTAACACATAAATTTTTCTTCGGAAATTTAGCAAAAATATTAATAGAGAAACGTCATCGAACACAAACAGTGTTCAATAAGTTCCATCTCATGCAAAAAAAAATTGAAATAATGACCGGAATCTCAATAAAGAGTTTAATGAAATTCAGAAAAATAGTGTAAAATGTATTATACTGAGAAATCAGAAGTACAGCATAGAAATAGCCGATAAAAATGAGTCAGCTGATGCTTACAGGTAAGCAATTATTATTCGGTGGTTTGGTGAATTCCATGACGACAGGAAAAGCTTCGAGGATGACCAACATAAAGGTTAAACAAATAATGACTCAACAGTTTCTTCGAATCCAATCTGTCAATAGTAAGGAATCCAATCCCTATATTTTGACGACATGCGATGATTAAATGTTTTTTTAGCTTTGGAGTGTATAGCCTATATAATTATATAAGATACTTACTGCGTCCTAGTATTGGCTCTCCATCTGGAATCCATGCTTGACCGACTCTCAGCAAAATAAGGGCGACAAGATTGAAGAGGGCGAGGGTTTGCGCCATTTTTGCCAACTCACTCGCCCTTTCAGCAAACTATTCTCAGCGATCCATGGTCTCGGCTTCCTTCCATCCTGAAACAAAAAATTGGGTCAATTTTTTTATAAAAATAAATTTAGAGTATACGTAATATTACAATGTTTTTGTCATTTCGTTTGTTAAGGGAAAAAAAGCATCTTATATTATTCAAAAGAACTTGAACGCTTCAGAAAAATACATATTCATTTTGTTCTGTTGAATCTTTCTGGGAATTATAAAAGTTTTTTATTCGTCGTATTGTATATCATTTTAAATGTAAACATCTTGTAGATCTATGTATAGCCGGTTCTGTGGACGTATATTATAATGAATTTGCATAAACGTATATAATTAATGGACATTGGATTTTTTAAGAAAAATGCGTGGATAAATATAAAAAATATTTATGATTTATATTTAAGAAAGTATTTTATTATTGAAATTACACTGAAAAATGATACAATTTTACTGATTTGAATAAATTCAGCTGCATACTAATTTTTCATAACATAATTTATTTGTTAGATAAAACATTTAGAATCTATTTTGTATATATATATATATATGAGTTTTGTGTCAAATAGCAGGGGTCATCAATTTTTTCGTAAGGGCAGGATCGAAATATTTTGTGTTTGGCTGCCTAGAGAGCAGAACTTATGAGCTTTTAATTTAATTTTCTCTTGATTTTAGAATATATTTGCATATTTTATCTATTAGAATCTATAATATTTTTTTTCATCTATCTCAAATTGACCAAAATACGTGGCTCTAAAAATAAGCTTTACTTTTCAATGTTCGTTCAAAGCTAAAATTTATTGCAAATGTTCATCTGTTAATATTGACTTAAAAAAGCGGTTTCAAGTACTACATATTAAAACATGTCTATTATGATCTTAATCGACCATATTCGTCACTTTAAAGACATTTAGAGAGCTATGTTAGTTACTTGTCTTGGAATTTGCCTTTTAGTATGTCACCACTATGCAGATTAATCACTTCCGTTTGAAGGTAAAATGTAAGTTTCGTAATTGTACAGTCGAATGGATTTGTAAAAATCAAGATTTGAAAAACTCTAAAAATTACTGACTGCATATTTTTATCTAACCCTTTAATTATCCAAAATATTCACTATTTCTCAAAGTGCATTTGATATAATTTAACATAGTGCGCCTTGTGAAAACCTAGATGGTAGTTGAGAGACGAAAAAGTGAAACACTGAGTGAAAACATTTTTTTTTCCGAAATCATTTGCTCTGCTATTAAATTGGCTATTGATGCTACTCACAATATATTCAACGCTCACCGAAAGTCTGATAGATTGAAATAAGGCTGCAGGTTTAAAGTTAAAAATGTTTAAGATCCATTGGGCGAACCAAAGAAAATCTTTCGAAAACATTTGTTTTACTATTCAATTGTCTATTGATGTTACTCACAATGTGCTCAACACTTGTATAGAAACTGTTTTCACCAATAGCTTAATATATTGAAATAAGACTGCAAAAATCATGCAAGACTTTATGAATTCGCTACTGGTAAATGATTTTGATTTAAATTCATACTTTAATTACATTAAGAAAAAATCCGTTTTAAGCTTTCCTACATTTCTGATCGTTGCTATTCTGCAAATGATATCCTGTCAAACGCTTAGTTTGGTAATGAAGACGTATATTGTATTATTTTAGCAAAGGTGACCAGACGTTCTTTGATGAAGATTGTCCTTCTTCGTCTTCCTCGAATAAAAATGTGCGAGGTGACTATTTTTTAGCTCCCACAGCGATTTTTACTGATCGAACGAGAATTTCCGAGATAGCCTTTAAACAAAATATTCCAAAATTACCATTTTTTAGCTTCCGCAGGTATCGTCCTTATTTGTTTTCCTCGAACAAAAAATTCCGAGATGCCTTTTTTATTTTAAGTGTCCTCTTTTGATATTTTCAAAATCTGGTTAACTTATTTTAGTACATACAAAATGTCTCTTTTTATGGCTTTGATAATTACAAGACGATAAAATGAAGCGTTAAAACGTTACACAGAGCACTGAAACGCTGTCGAATTATAACTGCATAACATCACACTGGAATGCGAAGCAATAGGAGCACCTCATACGGCCACATCTCGCAACTAAGCCGTTTCGTATTAGCGAATACTTTAATTTTTTTGAAATGTAGTATTCTCAGTGTCGGTTTAAGATGTGCAGTGAGCCGGATTTGGCCCAGGGGCCGTAGTTTGTCGATCCTTGCTCAATAGTATATTACAATTTTCAAATTATAAATCGCTGCAAAAATATTGCTTAACATTTCTTAATAAAATGCTGTTTATTTTAGTGATATTATACCCGCGAATATAAAAAAATCTATGTATATATATATTTTATTATATATAGACACACCCAAATCTATTGTCGTCGTAATTTAAATCGAATTCTTATCCCGCTTCCATTTTTTTACTCATTAGTCTAATTATTTTCTTTCCGACGAATACATCTTTTATCCTGAGAGCCGGCAGGCGTTTTGAAAAAAAATGTCCTGCGAACCTTAAGAGCAATTGCTCAGTATTTCGAGCAAAGAATGCAAACTCCAGACAGACACATTTTAGCTGTTTTTACTTCGCAGAAACGACGTGGCGGATTTGGAAGCTGCGCAATGTTCGGATGATGTATAACCGCGAGGATTAGCACACTGAGACGTGTATTTTTTACATTCTTGATAATTTAAAATAAAAGTTTCTCTTACAATTAGGAAAGCTACGTTTATATAATGTTTTTTATTCGCTTTTACAAGGATCTTTTGTATCAACATATATTATAATACGAACCTCCCCATTTTTTCTCCATTAACAAAATATTTATTTAACAATAATTCTGATCACGTAATGCACTTTGAATGTCAATTGCTTTAAAATAAATAAAAAATAGAATAAACATAGATAATTTGAAGTGGCTTATGGGACGCAAAAGGTTGAAACGTGTGAATTGATTCAGAGCTTTCTAATTTCAATTCTACGATCTGAATGGACAACATATATTTTGATTTACCAACTATAAGATTGCTATTATAAATTGAAAAAAAATATGGAGAGAGTTAAAGTTAGAACAGTCTTTTAAAGTTTCTGATTGATCAGAAACAACGATGTAATCATATAAAATCAACAATAATGCATAAGTCTATATTTTATATATATTCAGCTTTTACCAAAATAATTCGATTTATTTTAACATATATTTTACGTAAGTTGTATGTAAAATAACTAGCGTTGAACATTGACATAGGCGAAATGGGTGTATTCGGAGAATTTATGTTGCAAATATTTTATATCGAATATAAGATGGATTACTTTCCGGTACCCTCGACAATTTGCTCACTTGCCCCAAAATAAAAATGTCTTTTTACACAACGCACACACAGGCAATGCAGTTAGCAATAAGGTCCCAAAGTGGGTCGATTCTATAGACGTTTGACCTCTGAATTTACGATCGAATATCAAACGAACGGAATGGCAGAAAGCGAAAACGCGCCCATGTGTGTCAACGTTCCAAAAGAAATGCGATATTGACGATAGTACGCCTTCCGGCGAAAGCGTTGCATCATCGAGAGAAAATTCTCATTTTATCAATAATAATAACAGAAGGCGCGCTCAGCCAGATTTATTGCGACTTATAGTATGATTGATGGTCAAACTATTCGTTGTGATGAAATGACAAAAAAAACTTTTTTAATCCGGCCCAATGGGCAGAAAGGGATTTTAATCATAGCAACCAACCGATGCGATTGTGTGTTTTCGTTATATCTAGGGCCTTGGGCGCTTGTGGAAATTACCAAACGGCGACAGCGAAAGCCGACAATGACACAAAAGAGCCGCTGTGCACATCACGACTGAACAATCCATTCTTGGTATTAAAACGCTGGAAATAGGATGTGCTAACACAGAAGAGACGAATTTTTACCCGCTTGTGTGTAGTTAAATGTTAAGGATTATGTTTCATAATCTCTTGCGTGGTGCACGAATTTGCTTTTATCGCTTGGAGAGAATCGCAAATGAAGCAAGGAGCTGATTTCTAGCTAAAAAGACACTGTTTCAAATCTACTGCAAATATGCATATGTGTCGTTCGTATACGAACGACGACATGTATGTCGCTAAGACGCGGGTGTCTCTCTTAGTTGCAAACCAATCAGATATTCGATGATTTTTTTTAATATAGAGACATTTCTTGAGCATTAAGAAAAAAATATTATGGTTCAAAATCACACTAAATATATAATTTATTCGTGTGTTCACATATGGCATTTGGGTTGTCCTTAAAATGACAAAAAAAAATCGTCAACTCAATATGTTATTATCAATATTTATTATTCTGAAATGGAGATTTATGTAATATTATTTGAGTAAAATATGAATTCAATATTTATAATTTTTTAGGCAATGAAAAACATGTGGCATGTATTACTAACCATATAAAAATACTGCGGCACGTAAAGGGTTAATTAAGAGGTAACATACAAATAAAGAAAATTTATAGATGCGGCGATAATCAGTTGGTTGTTTGACAAAAATGAGCATGAAAGTAATTTTACAATAGAGATTGATTGTTAAAGAATGTCTGTGTCACCTTGTCTATTATAATATAAATATAAAACTAGCTTTGTATCGCCTAATCAATAAATATATGTGCATTGAATTGGATATTTTAGACATAATAATAGTTTGTTATAAAGGTGTATATATAAAATAGTTAATTAATTTTAGGATTGTAGATCAAAACCATTAATATCTCTGGTACCTAGCTAAGGAAAGGATTATTAGGAAAACCTCATTAAAACGTTTAAATTTATAAGCCACGTTTTCCCCACTTTTATTTTTCCTATAAAACAGTTAATCTGGTTCTGAGAAACGTTGGAAAGAAGATTAAATCTGGTTCTAAGAAACGTTGTTATCTCATTATGCGCATTATAAAAAAATACTAAAAATTATCTTGTCTAAATATGCAAAAAATATTTTATATGTTTATTCAATTCACTGAATATTAAATAAAAATATTTTTGATGTATACTAAGCAGTACAAAAATAGATTATTTTCATATTAACTAACCAAGATGGTTGCATGTTTTGTAGGGGTTTTGGACCGGCTTGAGGGGTGGGGAATACAAATCGCCCCGGGCGCTACTAAACAATAAAAATATTGTTTTATCGACTCTTTTAAATCGAGGTTTAAATTTAAATATTAGCGTACTTACTAAAATTACAACTGATATTTTCGTGATTCATTCCTGATATTTTTTTGCACGTATAAAAATTAATTTAATTATATTATAATTTTGTAGTTCCAAGTTTTCTATGAATTCTTCATAACGAAATTCGCAAAATTTAATAACAAGAGGGATTTGTATTGTTTTTTTTAATATGTAATCCGGTTTTTTAATTATTGTGTGTCGTATGTATCAAAGAAAACGGGGGCGCTTATATATGAATATCCTCGAGCAGGCCTTCTAAAGAGCTTGAAAAGCAAAGGTCATACAGAACACATGTGGATTTTTAAACACATGCGCTGTTAGTCACAATTAAAAGTCACGTTAACGACCACTTGAACAACGAAAAGAGAAATCACACACACTACAAAATTATTCAGTTAAAAAAACACATCACACAACGTAAGAGATCTTCATCAACAATATACAATAAATCGTGCACGGATACCGAATATAACACAATAGCACAACCCTTTCAAAGACGTTAACCTCTCATTATAACCGTCAATAAAAACAACAATTTGTCTGATTTTTCGGGTCAATGGGTTTATTTTGTTAAGATAAAGTTTGTTGTTATTGTTATTTTTTAATTCATAAGTAGGCTTCCGGCGTCTCTAAAGTGGGTTTGTTATGGATTTCAGACGTTGAGTTGGGCCAGTGGATGCGAAGAGAGAAGCAGCGGTTTCTGCGTTCTTCGCTGGTCTGAAGTTGTATCGCTCTCTTCTTGGTTATAGTCCAAGTTGGAAAGTTCTTGAAGATATTATGCCTTTAATTCAGTAGGAAGAGTCTTTAAGAAAGTCTCAGAGGAGTTCTTAGACGTAGTGTCTGAGAAGAAGTGAATTTTAGTTGCTCGTTTTTGATGTACAATTACAGAAGAATCTAAGATAAGTTGCACCATTTGGCATAACAAAGCCTAAAAGTAACCAGCAAGTATCAGTTATTAAAATAAATATAACTACACAGGGTGTTTTGAATTATAATCAAATGAAAACATTAAAAACACATTTACGCAATTTCAAACGCACCCCATCGCATTATACACATTATCTAATTAGACACAGCCATCTCTACGCGTATTACATAAGCATAATTTCATTTGCGCAGGCTCTCCGGGTAGCGGTTTTGCATTAAACGCGAAATTTGTCCGGTTTCATTTTAACCGGATAAAGGGGGCAGAAATTTCGGCACTAATTTCATTACACCCTCCTCCACCGCCACCGCCGAAAAAAAGTCTTTGTTTACTCTCAAGCCGGACGTTTTTATTCCCCTCATGTGTTAACGCAATTAGTGCTCGAGGAAAAAAATTATATGTATTATTATAATTTTCCTCTCGTTCCCTCGCGAAGTTTTCGCTCCTTCGAGGAGTATAATTTATGTCTCTTTTGCGAATTTATGTCCCCGTTCTCTCTTTGGGTGTGTGTAATGTATTCCTGAAGAGTTCATTCCGGGTCCGGGTTATAGTCCTTGCGCTCGCTTAAATCGGGACGTCTGGCTGGCCGCGACGGCCATAAATCTGTAAACGGTAGACCTTATATTTTTCATGGGGACAAATAAAAATCTCACTTATCCGGACTCGGGATTCCGTCTATCTCTCTCTTTCTTTCTCTGGCTTGTTGTCCGAAGCGTTGCATAATCGCCATGCTTCGGAACTGCGGCGTCGTAGATTGTTTTTTCGCAGCTTTGGCAACTAGGGGAAGTATTGTTTTGCATAAATCACTATACGATCTATCTACGACTGCCATAAATAGGTTTAGAGTCTAACGTACGCCCTACTCGGTCTAAAAGATAGACTAAGCTAGAAGAAAATCGTTAAAATGACAACAAGCATTTTCAGTTCCCATTATGTAAAAAGATACTAATAAATAATAATATGTTATAGATATAACTGTTGAGTTTCACAATGTTTAAACTCATTTAATCGAGCATTGACGTGCGAGAGAATTGAACCATTTCGATTTATTTACTGAGCACATTCAGGTACGCAGAATGCTTTGGGGGTTTATTTTTGTTTAACCATTGTGTAGACCGCTTTTTGTTGATATAAAGCATCTACTTTTTATCGCACGTTACTATTATATTGAACAATAAATCATTAAGTGTTAAATTTCGATAAATTTTACAATGACTAGGCAAAGTGTGCACTAACTATGAATTTTAGCTACAGCTTACAATGTTCATTTTGTGTATGTGAACTCTCTGACGTGAGCTAGTTACATCAACGAACAAGATTTGACAGATAAGCGTGTTTGACAACCAACCAACTAAGTGATAAAATAGCATTGTACAGGTTAATCCTTTCAACGCCAAGCGCATGATATGATGCGCAACGCCAAGCGCATGATATGATGCGCTCGTTAAAACCTTCGTTTTTTAAAGAAACGGAAAGGTAAAAGTTGGCAATATATGTTTTAAAAATCAGTTTGAGTTCCTAGTAAACGATTTCAGTGATTTTATTTATAGAATTTGCGATGAAACAGTGGTATATATAATTATAAAGTCACGCCTTAATTTTAGTCGTTTGTAATTCGCGCGCGGTTTCGATCGTGCTTCTTTAGACCACTTTTAGGGTTAGCACAAACGCATCGCGGAAATTCGTTTTTTTTTACTTTAATTTATGAATCGAAATTAAATTATGTCATCAATATTTCAATGATAATTGTGATTTGTAAATACTTGTGAATATATTTATACGTTATTTCGACTGTTTTAATATTGTCAACTGTTTTTGTGATTGGTTTTTATTGTTTGTAATAATTAAATAATAATAATAATAATTACTATTAAATACTTATTAATAAATATAAATAAGATATAATTAATAAAATATCAATATTAACTCTTAGTAAATATTAAATAATAATAATAATAACAAAAACGATTCCTTGTCGTAGAATCATTTTATTTTACTTGTTCTATTATTTTATAATTTATTTGTAATGTGTTTATTTATTTACATTAAATTAATACCATCGTGACCTAACAGGTTACCCCAATGCGTCACGATGGTCGAAAAGTTTATTATTTATTGTATATATATGTGTGTGTGTGTGCAATATATATTACATATTCCGCCTGGAGTGTAGATATGTTGCACTCTTGCCGGTCCCAAGCCCGGATAAAGGAGGAGGGTTTCTATCATGGAGCAAACCAACCAACGTGGATAAATCCAAATAGTTATGAAAAAATCACAAAGAAATAATAAATCCGCCCCAATTCATAATGACCTAGAGCCATGGTTTCCCAAACTATGTTCCGCGGAACACTGGTGTTCCGCGAATCCAAAATATGTGTTCCATGGAGCCTAAATAGATATTTCCCAAAAATTTGGAGTAAATTAAAAAAATGAACATATTCTACTTCATAATGAAGGCGAAGATTTTAGTATCTAGAAGTTGGGTACAGCAAAATAAGCTTAGTGTTCCGCCAAAATTTTCGGATTTGCGAAGTGTTCCGTCGCTTAAAAAGTTTGGGAAACCCTTACCTAGACGATCGAAATCTAGATAAACGATTGGACTTCAATTTTGGAAGCTGGAATGTGAAATATTACAATCAGGAAAAATGCAAACAATAGCGGAAGAAATACTAAAACTCAAGATATATCTGGAAGCCCTACAAGAAATTAGGTGGAAAGGCCAAAACCGATCACCGGTTGTAGTGCCGTGGAAGAAGAAGAAGAATATGTATATATTATAAATTATACATATAAATATATATTGTTAAATGTAACATCGTATCTTGCTATCAAGTTTTATTATTTATTGTTTTTATATATAAAGAAATATGACAACCTTCAACAACAACCAATTGCAAACACCATTGATCAAAAACAAACGGTTTGGTTATTAGGGTTATTTTTGTGTACGATATATGTGATTTTGTATGCATCAAAGAAATCTTGTCGATTTGTATATTTTTATAACAGGATGTAGGT
This sequence comes from Plectrocnemia conspersa, assembly GCF_051122295.1. Taxonomy (NCBI): domain Eukaryota; kingdom Metazoa; phylum Arthropoda; class Insecta; order Trichoptera; family Polycentropodidae; genus Plectrocnemia; species Plectrocnemia conspersa. The sequence continues at coordinate 4,290,573 of NW_028277176.1, read as the reverse complement.
CAGACGAAGAAAAAATGCGTTGCAGATTTATATATTAAAATTGTTTCAGTGTGAGCATGACCCTGCTTGTCGTTCGCTTGTATAGTGCCGCGCGCGTACATGTGTGTAGGTGTGTGTACGCGAGCCAACACGCGGACCGACCAATAGATTTAGTTTTGTTCACTTTATATTTCCAACAATACGACTAAAAATGTTTGTTTATTGATATAATTAGAATGTTTAAATCATGTTAATCATACATATATAATTTTAAAATATAAAAATTGAGTATTTTGGCTGTAATGATGTGTTAAACAGAGTAAGTAGCCAAAAAATTATATCGCTAAAAACGCATGGCGTTCAGCGAGTAATTAACAATTTACCGGTCGGCGGTCTAAGGGTTAAGCGCGAGCGAGCGGGCGTTAGTCAGAACAGCAAAAATACATAAATGGTTTAAAATAACTATTAAATATATAAATGTACAATTCAGTACATTTGAACAAACACCAAACAGTCAGAGCATACAATGACTAGGTACATTGTTTATAAATATACATTTATCTGCGGTTAAGATTTTTTAAATATTTATAATCAAACATATATAGTTCCACAGATGTAGTGAAGTACAAACGTATGGGTTACTCACACTTTTGCACTTGTCATACACCTGGAACCTCTGTTACTGCCCATGCAAGGTGCCCTATTGGAATGCTTGTTTACTATATAATTTAAAAAAACGTTAAAACGCACACGCGAATAATATTCGATCGTTTTATTACGAATGTCCCGATTAAAACAATATTTCCAGAAACTTGATTGAGTGTATAATCTATTTTTTAGTTCAATCAATTTATTTTTTGACATTTTTAGGCTTTACTTTATCACAACTATAGAGCTGACCAATTTACTATATTCGACTGTAGTGTGCACAATGAATAACCTGTATTTCGTCAGCCAATTGGTTTTCATTTTACGAAAGTACGTTTATGGACTATAAAATCCGTGTATATGTTTGTTACACCATTTCGCAGATCAATAAATTGTCTTTTAAATATTTGATTCAACTCACATAAAATGGCAAACGTTGAAAAATTGCCAATACAAAATGTACACGGCAATCGCCGGCGCAATACACAAAGTGCATTCGATATTTTAGTGTATTCAGTATATTTTTATTGTATATTATATATATACGTATATAGTATAAAAACGCAATTATTTGATGTGACGTGACACCTCCATCTCCAAGTGCAAAGTTTACTAACACAACCGATTGACTCGCATGTCAGGTGGAAATATAAAATGACCCCATCCACGCCCTGACCGTTTGTGTGTCACGCCGTGTAGAAGCAATTCCACGTGGGCGATCGCCTGCCTACCCACGTGGGACCCGGGGTTCCCGTCAAACATTTAATACGTTTCGACGTTTCGTTCATACCATCACACGACCGGCATCGATAAGGGGAAATATCACAAGCGACCATTTTCCCCATACGTGTCTGGAGGAAATCGCGAAAATGTTCAATTGCGCATTCCGGCGTATTTCTCGATTCTATACAGCTGTGTCCAACTTTTTGGGTGTATTATTATATAAGTAGTATATAAGCACATATGTTAGCTTTTTATACACTTGAAATGATAGCGACAAGCATTACGTTAATAAATATAACCGATTGACAAATCAAGCGCAGCTTTTTGTTCTCGCTTGCGAGTTCCATGGAATTCGCACCGAAATTCGATACGATTTGGAGATTACATTGTCAGATTGGTAAAAAAGGTCGTTCGAGTCGAAAAGCGAAATTGAAACCCTACTTGAGAGTATCGAACCAATAAAATGTGAGAGCGAGTGAAGAAATAATATATTATTCGATATTGATAGTATCAGCGTCATTTAAAAATATAGTTATTACACGACCCTGTGCTTGAAAATATATATTATTTATAATGACTTATCCTCAAACCTTTATTATTAATTAAATACAAAGCGGAAACCACTAAGGTTCAAGGGATTTTTAGCAATTTCCGGCTAGTATGCCTTTCATAGCATTTTCATCGTCTTTTAATTAGAATCTCAAATATTTTTTATTAATGTATTTATAGGTATACCGATAATCAGCGAAGGCTAAACTTTGGTGGTCTACATATTTACTAAATTTAAAACGGAACTTTTGCCCTAAATTGTGCTTCATTCTCTTTCCAAAATCATAAAAATTAATTATTTATTAACTAACACAAATTCATATCTATAATATTCATACTTTTCAAGGCAAGAATATTAACGTAGTTTCGAAATACTTTTCTGACGAGAAATTATTGTACTGTATTTTAATTGAAATATTCATCAAGAATAATATATAGTAGTAAATCAATTGATTACAAAATTACTGTATTTTCAGGCTTTTTTTATAGAATAATGATTGAAATATTCATGGTTGCTAAACATTTCGGAATAACTATCTAAAAATAATTGTTTATTAATTTAATTTTTTTATACTTCTGTTGTAACGGTAGCGGCACGGTGGGAACGCTCGCTATTTAGCGTTCCCACTGCGACGGCGCCGACACTATTTTATTGCTTTTTACGTGAGTTTTTGACTTCTGAGAAGTGATAATTGTTTTTGCGCTATCATATTGATCAAAATTCGATTTGAATACACTGATATTAGAAGTTCATAGTAATATCGGTAAGAATATATATCAAAGGTAAAAAATTACTTCTTTTTCAGCTTATTTTTCACTGAGAGAAATATTTTGGAACAAAACTATTACTATTTTAAGCAACTTCATTACGTTAGGTTTGTGTTTGAACAGAAAATAAACGTTTCGCAACATAGACATTTTAGAGTAGCATATAATTTAGTTATATTTTCGGTGAAAATGTATTCCGATATAATTTCACTGAAACGACATATTTAAAAAATATTATCGGGATAGTTTCGAGACTGTTTTTTTAAATATGTCGTTTCAGTGAAATTATATCGGAATACATTTTCACCGGTAGTTACATATTTTTGATTTAAAAAAATCGGAAACTGAAGCAGATGTCTTAAGGATCCTCTTATAAATTATAGAAGTAGATTGAACAAGATTGATATAGCGAAGAATGAAATGAATCTAGGAAAAGCCCTTTAGTTTAACTATCCTTTCGCCAATCGAAACTTGCACTTGAATACTTGCTAATCAACAACGTTAGGAGCAAAGGTGTCGCAAGTCGTTGTAATTAAGTCCGGAAGCCAAGAGTCAAGATGCTTGAACTTAGTTAACGCGAAACATAATTAAAGTAATTTACATAGGTCAATTTTTTAAGGTCCGACCCGCTTGTAACGACTGTTGTTAACGACCGAAAACCAGTTCGTTACAGTTTCGGATCGGCTTTCGCAGTCTATGAAAGTCGTGACATTATTATACGCGCGTTACAATGGGACATAAATTAAATTTCTCCATACAGATAACTAATTAAATTTCGGAATAATGTAACATCTCTGTCGGAATTTTCATACGCTGCTTTCCTAACAACTTTATCGTCTTATATGGAAACTTTTCTTATAGAAACCCACACAGTGTATGATATCCTCTCGAGTCGAGTATAAGGAGTGCTCTAGTGCCATGAAAACTTTCCTAAGACACTCTCGAAACTTTCACCCAAGATCATATTGTCCGTCGATGGCTTTTTATTGAAATTTCGTATTTTTTGCGCGTGTCGCCGAAAGTGTTAGTGGTGGAAAAAGAGCGTTACGCTTTTCGAACGACAGTCAGGGGGCTGACATCAAAAGGGTGTGGCTTTCCACACCATTAATGCTCTTTTATGGTTGGCAATATTCGTAATATGAACGGCATTAAAAAAACACAAAATAAAAACTGTTGCAAAAAAAATGTCATTAGTGGGCGGTCGTTTGCGTGGGACGAGTTGGAAATATTAATAAAAAGCTTTTTTTATAATTATAATTGAGATGTAATGGTGATTTTTATTAATTAATAATTATATTAGGAAATGTCTTGAGTCGGAATTAATTAAATCAATATGTATTATTAGTATTATACAGATCTCAAACATGGCTTTGATAAGTAGGACGTTCTTTTGGACCCGATTTAATTTTGAAAGGTTGTGAAGCTAGTCTCTATTTTAATCTCATTTGCAAGACGCACAATGCTACCCCTATTCATAAAAATGGTGATAAATTGTGCACCAAGAACTATAACAGTGTTTTCAGCTAAATTATTCGATAGCATCAATAACTTTCAGCAAGTTGGATCGATAGAATGGAATTCATTCTGCCCGTTCCGCTGTAACTTACATTCCAGCAAATTTATTTCAACAAAACAGTGACAAAATATCATATACTGATTTTGAAAAAGCTGACAAAGTTTGTCATGGGTTATTAATAAAAAAAGTCGGACCACAGTTGCTCAAATGATCGAACTCAATTACTATTTTGTTATTTATGTAATCATAGACAATTTCAGCCTTTCGGGAATTTATCATTTATCAATATTACAATTTCCAGATTCTTCTGTAGAGCGATGATTAAAAATTGATTAAATCTGTGCCGGGTTCGTTTTCTCTACAGAGTGATTTAGATTCTCTATGGAGATGGGCTAATCAGTCAACCGTCTGCCTTTTAGTGTCGGAAAATACTATATTAATTAATATTCCTGTTTTCATGCACCATCAGAATATTTCCACGATGGCTAGTGAAGCTTTCACTAAAGATATCAAAATCCCTTCAGAGAGCAACTGGATATTCTAAGATGCTTGTTATTGTTGTAAGGAACGCGTTTAAAAGTTATTCATGTCCTCAATTGAGGTAATAAAGAGAGTTATCAGTGAAGGCTTTGATGTTCATCTATATGATTGATAATAAATTTATGAAACGTGTGTGATATTTCAAGAGACCGGAACGAAAAGAGTGCCATTCGTAAATTCGCGCAAACGATTCCACCTGTCAAAGGATACGTTCAAGGGTCTCAAGAATATATATATCAATGCCCGTGTCAAAATTAATCGCGGGTCCTTGAGGTGGACACGGTTGGACGTGGGAGGTCAAAGAGGAAAAAAATATCGATCATTACGCCGACCTAGATATCGCCTTAAAATAAAGAGTAAAAAATATATTACTAATAGTTTTCAATAACTCAAAAAAATGGTTAATTACATACAGCGGGAAGGCTTCGGCGGAAATCGAATGGGAAATACTTAATATTTTCCGGGTCAAAGTTGATAAAATGCTATAAGTTTTGAACGTATGAGCTCGCGTGAGAGCTCAACAAAAATTTTGACGTATTTTTTATCAAAAAATAATTAAAATCGAACCGGAAACGCTTAACCTTTACAACTCTCGTGTTTTATGGAATAAGCGACGAAAAGTTTTTTAATATTACTTTGCATGTGAATTGAAATTAAATCACTAGATTATTTTCTCAATACACAGTCAATGGTAATATAATACGGTAGATATGGACAAATTTATGGAACTGATATATTTGGTAATTAATTAATATGAATATGAAATTATGTAAATATATAATAATAAAATAAATGACTCATGTTAACACTGTATACATATAAATAGTCGCTAATGAGTTAGATTAAAGCAAGTTAATGGAAAAACTGTTAAAATACATTCAAGCTGCTTATAACGACACTCATTTATTTTATTTACTGTAAAATATCCAATTAAATAATATTTACATGCTTGCGATGTCAAAGTTGTCTTGAATGTAAATAGTGATTTATATAGTTTTTCAAGTGCTGATTACTTAAAAAATAATGAAATAATCGATTACGTATAGTTTCTTCACAAATCTCACATCTAATTTCGATATTTAGTAGAATCAAAAGTATAGTGAAACGGTTTTTATGTACAATACATACATAATTATAGTATATTGAATAATTATTTTAGTAACACTTATGCCTGCACTACACTCTCTGGAAGTTAGCCAAGGTTGGCCAAGGACGGAGAATATAGTGGATTACTTCGGTCGAGTTCGGTTCTGCCCGCTCTAAAATCTCTCAGAAGTTGTCTGAGGTTAACGAGAACGGGAGGTAAAGTGGGGGTAATTCAGTCGACTTGGCCAGCTTCGAGCGCTTCCGAACATTGTCGGCAAACGGACCGAAGTCAAAGGAACCGAACTGCTCTTTTGAGCGCGAGCGGTGATATACTTCCCCTTTAGCTCTCTCGCATGTTAAGTGACGAGAGTGAGAGAGATAATGATATGGTGTTTCGCAAACTGAGATAGAACGAGTAGCTCGGTTCAATTTCAGGATGAGCGTAGACGTCCTATGGTCAACACGCATGACGAGCGCCGCATCGTGGTCAAGTTATAATACCACATGCTTATCGGGGACTTCAACAGACTCTTATTGACATCTTTGAATATTTTAGGGCACCAAAAGGGATTAATTATATTTTTGATAGTATATTCTTCTAACAGAATTCGTTATTATATTTTTTTTATATAAAATTTAATAATTAGTGGTACTTGATTTTGTTAAAAAAAATCGTTTCGAATATCCTTATGTATTTTCCTAGATCGGTTTATATAAATGTTACACCATAACGAATTCTTATTAAGAATCGATGGCGACAAATTCTAGGATAGTCACAGATGTGGTGTTCGTATTCTGAAGTATAATTTTTATGCCTTATGGCATTTTGCAAGAGCCGACAATGATTTTGCGTGAATTGAATATTTACGACGGAAAAGTTTTCACTGATATTGTATTGCTGAGTGCCCACACAAACTTTTATAATTATATTTAGCGTAATTTTAATAATACGACAATTAAAAAATTGCGATTATTTGGCACATTTTTCGATCGCGCGCAAATATGCGAGCTGTACGTGACAGAAGCCGCCGTCCGGACGGCATATGCAATTTGCGGCAGTGTGGTCGCTTATTCGAAGTCGTTGTAACTTCGGTTCGGACAACTTCCAGAGAGTGTAGTGCAGGCATTACACAACAGTAATAAGTATGCATATTTGTCTGTTCATTTGAAAGAATGCTACGATTTGAATTTAATATTGATTTAATTCTACACAAACTTTTATATCCAGATCACAAATGGACAATTTTTGGAGACTTAAAAGTAAAATTGAGGATATTTGGCGATATCAAAGAAGATGGAATGTAAACATGATAGCGGACTTTTGCTGGATGTTGAATATGGATGATCCTCAGCAAGTTTACAAAATAAGTTTTGAGGGAAAGAGCAAACGTTGCTATAATGACTTTTAATTATTTTAGTGTTTCTTATATATGGTATATTGTCAACACTAAAACACAAATATAATAAAATTGCATTTTGTGTCATTTTCTATCTTTTATTATTTTTTTGTGAAATAACCTTACATTGCATAAAAATCAGTTAATCAAACTAAATATTTTCGCATAGCTCTGTAATTTGTATCGAGAGAGTGGTTCTAGAACATATATAGAAATAGAAGGCCTCAGACGAGCCGGACATCTATCCCGCTTGGACGACTTTTATGCATGCAAAGCGGTTAACTTTGAATAGACTTTGGGAAAGTCCAGGAATAAGCAATGTCGAGGATAATTATAGATGATATGGATTGACATTTACCTCTCCCAAAAGTCTATAATATAGATATCCAGTTGTTATCCATTCGAAATTGACACACTATGCTCAAAAGTAAAATTCTCTTGAATGATTCTCTACCTAGATAGAATCTAAAAATATGGTTATTTGTTTTACTTCTCGTCCATAATTGCAAGACATATTTATATGGCTTTTCTTATGCGACTTTTATAGTTACAGAACGATAGAGAGCAACGTGTATAACAAATAACACATAGGATTGTGGGCTCGCAAAATGGACCGAAACACAACCGTGGGCGTAGCGAAGCTTATGTAAACAATGTAAACACACGGCGACAACCGAACAGAATTCATAAATCAAAACACACCGACCAAAACAGAAAAAGAAAAACTATTTGTTAACACGCACCCCGTTCGTAATTGCGACCATAATTCAGTCTACCGTTGACAAACGATCCTCCGCAGTGTCAACTATTCCTACCGAATCTGATCTAAAATCCGATTGTTACAAAAAGGCAAACGCGTTACATAATTCATGCTCATCCACACTTTTACAAGGGCGTTTACTTCCTGTATCGGTTTAGCCGTCTCCCCCACTCCGCGTCTTTATCCCGCCACTCTTGAATGGTTAATGGCGAAGACAGATATAATCCTCTGAGCCTGATGAATGACGAGGGAAGAGCGGCGAAGCCCCCGAGGCTGTGCCTCCTTCTTGCTACTTGGAAGATGCTCAGATATGTCACTCAAGCGCGACTGTAAATGATCAGGCGGCGGTTGAGAGGCGAAAAATAACTTTGAGAACCGCTGAGAGGGTGGGATAACGGTTTTAATATTGTGGTGAGCTTAAAATTACAGGTTGATTTTTTGTTGCCTTATATACTGAAGGCAATACGACGACTGAATATAAAATTAACTACTTCATATTTGCTACAAATAATAATAAAATACGATTCAAAATCTAAGCTGAATTAAAGATTTTCGATTCAATATTTTTGTCAGTTAAATTGACATACAAATTCTAGGCGAAATGTCATGACATAAGAGCTCCTTTCAATTCAATAAAAATTTATGAAAAACATATTTTTTGCTTTAGAGTTGCCATAAAAATACAAGTCAAAGAGTTTAAGAATCCTTCAATAAAATATTTTAAATATACCCATATTGTCACCGATAAACTGCTCATACGGTTGTCTTACATTGTTCATGAATATTTTCGCTTTCTAAAGACGGATATGAATGATTTAAAGCAACCAACAAGCACCACAACCAGAAAGAGGTTGTGTATAGCATTTTAATACAATTTATGGCATTTTTCACACAGCTCTTCGGTCGTAACTCACGGACTACGCTACAAGTGAATGCGCCATGTCATCTTTAAAAGTGCAGAGATGCGCAACTGAGAGCCATCATCCTCTCTCTCGGTACTTAAGTTTTACTGTCACGATGACGAGTCAAACATCAACAAGTTGATGGGTTCCAAATGGCGCTTGCACAAGAAGTGTGTAAGTAAGTGCATTCGGCCATTAAAAACGTCGGACACATATCCATGGGCATGCATATATTCAGGATATTGAATTACAAGTATCCAAGTTGGCAACAATCTCTACCTATGGCGCTTTGCAATATAAATTAGCCGTGACAACGCAATGTGATAGCTGGCTCGAAGCATTGCGCTATATTGTAGCGTGTCATAGTAACGCGATCGTTTTATATGTTATTACAAATGCTCTTATGATTCATTGTGTGGCTATGCTCTTTGGAATGACAATGGACGCGCAACTACAGATGCAGGACCACTCTTCAACCGCGTTTCGAAGTCGGGTCACAATCGGTGATGTAACTGCATCGCAATCTGACTGGGATATTTTGAAATATAGGAAAAATAATAATAAAACTGGAGGCATTGGGTAGAATTCAGAGCTTAAATCAAATACTTCCAGTTAAGAGATGGTTTTGATCCAGAAATTGTATAGTATATATTTATTTATGTGTAATACTACTTGCCTAATGCAGGGAAGTAATCGTGATTGTGTTTACCCCGTATGATTTTTCACTATCGTATGATCGCCTACAAATAGCCACCTGGAAGTAGTGGCCGTGCCGCCCGGGGCGATCCTTAACTTTACCGCCTCTCCCCATACAATTATCTTCTTAAAAATTCTCGGGTTTATCGATATTAATTTATTTTACCAATAAGTGAAAAAAAAATTAATTAATAATACTTTCATATTCATTAAAATTTTTGTGTAATAAAATATGCATAACACAATGCTGCGCGAATTACTGATAACTGACAGTTGGACAAAACATCATTTGGACTAAATTTATGGAACCAAAATGGGACAAAATTAATGGAATTTATTGAACATGCAATAGTTAATAATGCTTGGAATGAATTTGTTTTGTGCGGATTTGCATATAAATTAAATAACTGGAAATAAATTAACGGCAATAGAATAATAATAAAATCTTTGCATCTTAAAACAACTAATACAAAAACGTAACATTTTTTTCTGTTTTTGGGATAAGCGTTAAACGATAATAAAACGTCAACGAACGAATTCTATGAGTTTCAGTCATAGTAGACATTGCCAAAAAATATTTGATTATAAATGTTTTTCGAAGGCGTAAATTTTTTTGTTGAGAAAAAGCGTCTCATTGTCTCGCATTTCGAAACAATAAAAAGTGCATTAAGAACCATTGATTTTGGAGCGTCACTAGTCACATTGTATATTACACTCAAGTATACAAATTGTTTAATTTTTCATCAAGATCATCAAGAGTATTTTAGGAATAGTCGATCAATTATTAAAATATTATGTAGCTGAAAATCGGGCAAATAATTCGTATAATCGAACTCGTCAATTTGACACAGCTAACCATAAGGAATCAGAGACCAGAGAGACTCGAATTTCACAACTGTTATTGTTATTATTTTAGTGCAACATAACAGGCGTTAGCTTAATACATTGCAACGGGTTAAGCACAATTAACAACTAATTAGTAAATAGTAAGACAACATACTAAAATTAATTGTAAGTCATCAACATATATTGTATTGATACAGATACAGCTTTTAATTTATATATGTTATTATGCGCGACCTAGCACAAAGATCTCAAATACTCTTGGCAAGGCAAAGTTAAGCACTTAATGCGCAATAAAACCATCGTTTTAAATTATTTTTGAACCTAGAAATAACCAACAAAAAGATCTAAGCAAATAAGGCAAAATATTTATAAACTCAAAAGCTGACAATGTCAAATTTTCAAGTAAGAAATTTTCTGTAAAAAAGAACAAAATTTGTGAAATATACAATATATATAAAGTTTAACTTAATATTATTTTAAATATACATAACGATATTCACATGTGAGATTAGGAAAATCTAGGAAAACATTATCTGTAATTGTCGATCAAAATCATAATTATATAAGAATTACTAATTCTGAGCAAATAAATACGATGAAATAGAAAAATACTAGGGTCCAATGGGATTTGAATCCAGGTCTTTCAGATATGAATCATCGACATCGATACAATATTATAATTAGGAAGAAAAAATATTATTGTAGTATTTGTAGGTATTCAGAAATCATGAACAGAAAATAATCTATATGAAATATCTTTCCCTGAATTAGGGAAAGTGTACTGTTATTTATATCATATTTTACTTACAAATTTATTATATTGTAACATTAGTGTCATAACTTTTAAGATCCATAGTTTGTAATTAAAACCTTTTTAGTTACACATCCAATCTTTTAATTTGAGATAATATGATTTAATTACTAGACTAGAAACTATGGCTTCAGGCAGCATTTTGAGAATATTTATATATTAAAATTATAAGAAAATTTAAACCAGTGTTAGTAAGGTTTAAATAATGGCATTTAAAAATGATTCAAACAAAACATTAGAGATCGACAGTACAATCAGAATTGCATAATAGCGACACAGACTTTCGAAAGCCATCAATAGCCTTTAACTATTTCAACTTTTTTTAACCATTTGCTTTATAAGGTCCTAAACTTTCTAGAGAAAATACTAGTAGCCTTGCATAAAATAAACTTCGTTTGAACTATTGTTTATAATTATCGGATAGTCACAACGCGTGGCTTTAAACAGCGATTGGCTCCATTATAAAATATGTGATAAAGGTGAAAAAGTAAAATTACACTACGTATCATTACGAATCACTGGCAAATAATCAAAGGACGACAAGCACGAATCACCAATCGAATTATTGACGATTACAACGGAAACTCTCGAACTGAAGATCAAACGGCAGATTCACGATATTTGCCAATTTGAATCGACTTCTAAATTTTAGTAAATTATATATTTTGTCAAAAACTGTAACAAGCTCTTTCGGTGTCTAACAGTAATATTACTAATTAAAAAAAATACAATACAAATGGAACACATTTACGACGACGACGATAAGCAGCACACTCGTTTTCATAAATATATTGTACATATTCCAACATGATAAACTAGTGGTATAAACCAGTGACTAATACCTGAAAGTGCTGGGTTCGAAGTGTTTTTAAATTAATATCGTATCAAGATCAGAATGAGTGATTATTTAATAATTATCATTACTTAGATTTTTTATAAAAAATAGTATTTAAAAAAAATATAAAATAATAGTTGCTGGGAAATGACACGTTAAAGTTTTTGTTGTTTTAATTTAATTTTGTTTCATATTTTATTGTGTGTGATAATTACAGCTATTGCAAAATAAGCAATACAAATAAAAAAATATTATTAGAAATATTTTTGCTATGAAGATAAGATAATTTAATTTATCTCTCTCATTAGTTTTTTCTATAAGATACAGATTTTGTTTCCTAAATTATCGTTGGCTTTGACAAAATATGTTTTGATTGCATTTTTAATATATATTATTCAGTATATATTTCGATAATGATTCTAAATTCGTTTTAAAGGTGAATAAGTAAAATGTAGCAAATAGCATTAAAACGGTGCTAGTATTTTTAATTTACTATAGTAATGAATATTGCTAGGTAGTGTTTTAAAAATGTTTCATTAAAATTATTTCATACAGAAAATTAGAGCGATAGACTAAACACAAAATGAAAATTACCTATGTAAGAATATGGTTTTCGTAATGAGTTTATAGCAAAAAATAGAAAAGATTAAACGATGGTCAGTCGTAGGATGACGAGTTTTAGTATTGTCATTGCTGTAATACAGATAATCGATGTATGTGTAATAATAATCGATTGCTTTCCAGTACCCCAGTTCAATTTAGTCGTAAAAAATTAACACGACAATTCGCGTGTGCAAAAAGCTGTATATTAAGACGTAAAACTTCGCTGAAAAAACCGTAATTAATCACAAGGCTTCGTTATTAATATTTTTTGGTGTTTGAAGTGGGTTTGATGAATCGATCCGTGAATTTTGTAGTCACGGTGCGATAGCGAAGCACAATTCAAAAAAAATACTTGATTAATGAGCTTTTTCACAATAATTTATACATATAAAAAATATGCAATCCAATGAAAAGAAGTGCACGCCAACAATAAAATAAACAAACGGTGACGCAACTATACATATGCTGATTTTTTAATTACGAAGAAAAAATTATATAAATTTTAATAATGTGATCATCGATTTCGCTCGCGGGTCATTAATAATACTTGGAGAGACTTTGGGCAATCGGAAACTGGTAATACGAGTTTTTTATTATGAAGTTGCGAATGTTGCTGAAAAGCGTTTGATTTCTTGATTTTTTCGGTATGCAGAGAGAGTGAGAGACACGACGGGTCATAAAGGGTCAAACGTCAATTAACCCTTTACGGCATCGATTGCTTAAACGTAATTACTCGGGATGTGGCATCATTGAATAATAAAAGCGTGACCCATATCGTACCTTTTGTCGAATCGAGTGAAAAATAATGAGGCTACTTGCGCAACGTCTGTGGGACAAAATGATATTTTTTCCATGGCGTGAGAAAGTCGAAGAAAATGTCATTGTAAAAAAGATACGCATGTATGTGGGAAATGACCAATAAATTAAATATTTTTCAACAAAAAATTGTGTTTTGTATATAAATAATCTAACATTTCTTTTATAATTTGTAATGAAAACAACACGGCAATTAATCTGATTGGAATGCTAACAAATTGTCTCACAAAGGCAATGGGTTGAGCAATTAAAATGAGATTATAGAGCAAAGTAAGGGGTGCTTAAACGGAAACAACCCTTAGCCTTCGTTGTAGCTAAATATATGTTTCAACGCGAGACATTCTATTAAATTTCAAGAATTATAAACCGTACGATAAATTCAATTTAGCATAAGACGTTTAATTCAATCAGTTATTGCTTATTAATACGCAGCTTCCACTTGGATGCAAAATTGATAAATTTTAAATAAAATTACAAGATAAATGTTATTAAAAATATTTTCTACTATATACATAGATTTTAACGTTTAAATACTAAGAACTATTTTTGACAAACTACTCAAAAGTAGTATTCAAAGGTATAGATACTATTTCTGCAAATAGATCTTTAAAGGTTGATATCTATTGGTCAAGTAATTTGAGAATAGGCTTATAAGACCTTTAGAAAACCCAAAATTAGATAATTTTTTCAACAAGTAAAGCATGATCGAATGCCTTTTAAAGATCTGTGTATATAACGTCCACTTGTACACCAAAGTCCAATGATCTTGAAACAAAGTTAGAAAAAAAACCATAAGATTAGTGACAGTAGATTGAGATTGATTATGTTTTTTGTCTGACTCCAAAGTTTTTAACCCTTGATTGTTGTACACTCAAGACCTCCGCCGTAAATTGCCAATAACCAAGTTTTTGTCTTTGGCCTGCTGCCTCCAATGAAGTCACCCTCCAGAGAGGGGCTACATCGAGGCACCCAGAGACTGCAGCCTCTATAGCTATATTAACAGAGACCTCTTCAAAGCGTCAGGTAGGAGTCTAAACTAAAATTTAAGACATAATCCGTCTTAAACATTCCGTATAGTTAGCCTAGAGTATTCACAACTACGTGCTCCTGAGGACGATGGCACAAGTGCGCCCCACCGATTACAGCCACAGCTGATAACGTGGCTCGTAAACTGTGTCTATAGTAGCGTAAAGATTCTAAAATTGCAATTTATAACTATAATATTGAACTGAAAAGTATTATGCCTGCACTACACTCTCTGGAAGTTGGCCAAGGTTGGCCAAGGACGGAGAATATAGTGGGTTACTTCGGTTCTGCCCGCTCTAATATCTCTTGGAAGTTGTCCGAGGTTACCGAGAACATTGTCGGCAAAGGGACCGAAGTCAATGGAACCGAAGTCGGAGCTGCTCTTTCGAACGCGAGCGGTGAGATACTTCTCCTTTCGCTCTCTCGCGTGTTAAGTGACGACAGTGAGATAGATAATGATATGGTTTTTCGCAATATGAGATAGAACGAGTAATTCGGTTCAATTTCAGTATGCGCGTAGGCGTCCTATGTCAACACGCATGTCGAGCGCTGCATCGTAGTCATGTGGTCAAGTTATAAAACCACATGCTTATCGGGGACTTCAACAGACTCTTACTGACATCTTTGAATATTTTAGGGCACCAAAAGGGATTAATTATTTTTTTGATAGTATATTCTTCTAACATATATCGTTATTATATTTTTTTTTCATATAAAATTAAATAACTAAAAAATTATTAGTGGTACTTGATTTTGTTAAAAAATCGTTTCGAATATCCTTATGTATTTTACTAGATCGGTTTATATAAATGTCACACCATAACGAATTCTTATTTAAAATCGATGACAACAAATTCTAGGATAGTCACAGATGTGGTGTTCGTATTTTGAAGCATCATTTTTATGCCTTATGGCATTTTGCTAAAGCCGACAAAGATTTTGCGTAAATTGAATATTTACGACCGAAAAGTTTTCATTGATATTGTATTGGTGAGTGCCCCACAAACTGTTATAATTATCAGTAGCGTAATTTTAATAATATGGCAATTTAAAAATTGCGATTATTTGGCACATTTTTCGATCGCGCGCAAATATGCCGGCTATGCGTGACAGAAGCCGTCGTGCGGACGTCATTCACGGCCGCTGTCCGGCCGTTGTAACTTCGGTTCGGACAACTTTCAGAGAGTGTAGTGCAGGCATTAAAATTGAATTTAATATTTATTATGTATCAAAATAAAAAAATAGATATTTTTCAAAGACATTTTTGTCAAGCTATGTACTAATTATATGCTATATATTGTCAGTATGTTGGTTTTTTGTTTCGAGTCAGAGAACATGCGAAACAAATGGATAGCTTATTAATCCTCTATTTTGACTTAATACGTTCACGCAATCCGCAGGGATTAAAACGAAACTTACTAGCCGTTGTTATTAACATCTATACTGGTATTTAAAATATTTTAAGACAATGTGCCGATGACACGATGATCTTCACCTTCCTAATTTTAAATTAATAAGACTTATTTTTTTTTATCTGAAGTACGTAGAAAGCTTTTCACATAGCATATACGTCTAAAACAATAAGAATTGCGAACATTCCCGATTTCAACAAGCACCTGTTCAAGGGCTGTAAAAAAATATTAGGTAATATTGAAACTTAACATCTTTGGATAGATTTCGTGTTTTTTCTCCCAGCTTTTTTCAATTTCGATTCTCATCGCATTACACATTTGACATTCAACCATAATGCATAATGCAACGCGAGAAATGGCAGATTCTCACTTTTCACGTTCCGTTCACTTTCACACCGAGCTCATCTGAGTTGCGTCACTTTAATTCAATTTTAACCCCCTCGAATCTGAAGTGACACTATTAACGATTAATTTTACGATTGTTTCGATCATAGCGCGTGACATGTAGCGAATGTTTAATACGAAATAAAATTTACGATATTGCTCTTTATGGCGTTTGGTTAACCATTTTATTGCCGGATACTTCGTGCGATACACAGACATAACAGTTGAGACGTTAATAGGATAGAAAGTATAAAACATTAATATTGTACAGTTTTATTGTTTTATTTTAGTTTAACGGTAGCAATTAAACTTTAGCAATCTCTGCAAAACACAGATTCTACTTAGAGGCAAGGAGAGCAATCATATTCACAAATCATCACATACCTTCAAAGGTCAATGTATTAACATCTAAACAAGAAGCCGCGAAAGGTTACGTACGGCATAATATCTCATTGCTAGAAAGTTGTCAATCAAGATTGATGGATGTTGACTCTGGGTCAACGTAGCATCCAGGTGAATCTCCGATTGGTACGTAGGCGTCTGATATAAACAATTAAAATCTTACAAAGTGAATAACATTAGATAAAAGCAACCCGCAGGCGGTCCTCGAAGTCGTAAACGATATCTCACCGACTGATCTATGGAATATGTTTTTTTTTCTTCCTCTTCTTAATCAACTATGCGGTGCTTTATGGTGGATTTTAATTCCGTTAACCAGTTTGTGTGAAGTCACGTATACGCGATAATATATCAGGGATTTATTTTATATTGAGAAAATATGTAGATTGGATCACGCCGGTTTCGTGTAAATTTTATATAAAAAAACTAGCATAAATATCATAAATGAGAATATAAAATAAAAATTATCCTAGGGTGGTCGGTGAGATAATATTAACAGCTTCCTGTATATATAATATATAAGTATTATAAATAATTAATTGTTTATTAGACGATGATCTAAACTGAGCTACGTACTCAAGATTACCACAGGGATACCATCTGAGTCCATCTTTTATAGATTGAGAACTCATAATGCTGTTTTACTGTCTTTACAAACAGATCAGAAGACTTTATGGTAGTGATCGATCGACAATCAGCTACTTTTAAGCACTGGCAAGTGTCAATTTCCAGATCACAAATAGCATAGGCAAAGGTGTTTTACCTAGAAATGTAGCATTCATGAACTTGAGAATGACTTTCAAACAGGAATAGATATTGAGTGTACACATCGTCAAAGTTTGCGATAAGGCGCGTGACAATTTACTATACGATATAGCATTTTTCAGATATCATATGGAGTATAAATCGTATCCATATTTGCATATTCGTGTTTTTTTTGCTAGAAGCATTAGCACAATTGGTCGATTTTCGGGATTTTTTCAGCTGCGTTCTATTGCGATTGCGTCCATTATTCTTGATCGTTGCGGAAGGACGTCATGCTCACATCCATCTATTCAAGGAGTATGCCATACATAAAGATGTTTTCAGTGATAGCTATGGAAAGTTGGAACAATTTATGTGAAATTGTGAACATTTATTTTAAGTGTGCGCCATTGACATTTTTTGAGCTGACGTTTGGTTTGTTTGAACTATTTTATATAAAGACCATCATATCGCATTAAAAACACCACGATGGCTAGTTTTTTTTATTCTTTCATTGTAACCTAACAGGCGTAAGCCCAATGCGTTACAACGGGTAAGTATTAACCACTAGTAAAATCTGTGAAATATATATTAATAATTACAAATTATTATAATTTATAATTAATAGATGAAAGTGCAGCTGGGGACGGTTTTTAATAAAAGCGCTTTTTTTATTATACATTAAAATTCGAATGCCGCTGCCGGGGCTCGAACTCGCAACCTGAGATGTTATGGACTGGGCTATTTCGTCCTTGAACTAAATTTATTATATTGTATAAGTAATTAATACATGACTCAAGAATATAATATGACTGTTAGATTCAGACACATTTAAATTAAATGAAAATACCAGTAGATAGCTTGAAAGACTGTGTATTTAACTTGCTCTTTCAGAGCTGTTTTTTAAATAGAAGGATAAAGCTAAGAATCGAGAGAGATATCGAGATTTCATTAAGGTGACATATGCTTATTCATTTACTTATTTCATGACCATTTACAAAATAATAATAATTGTAAAAAAATTATAAGAAAATTGTAAAATTACGTGAAAATAATTTAAATGAAGATTATTTTAATTTTGGATATTTTCCAACTTTTTCGGAATCTAGAGGGACATAAATGCGTGATTAGACACTTATAAGAACTAATAAATGGCGTATCACACAGGTGCTTTCGAAAAACTCGCCGTTGTTTCGTTAGCCGCCAGGCATAGCAACAGTTGAGAGCCACGAATCAGTTGACTCCGGGTCGCAGAGCAAGCAAAGCACTCTTTATTCTTGCCATGACGCAGAAAAATGATCGGCAACTTGGTCCGTACCGCTTTAAGGTGCCATGTAGGGCAATGTTTGTTTTAGTTTGTTGTTACAAATTTCATTTTTCCTTTAAAAATTGAAACCTTTCAAAAAACGACTTTTTAAAATATGATTTTTCAACTTATTTTTAGCGACCGGTCGCTCTATATACCACAAACAAGAAAAAATAGAGTAGATCATTGTTAAAAACAAGCATTTACAAGCTAGAAATATTTTACAAATGCATTAAATTAAGTAGGCGGTAAAGAAATTTTACCATATAAAATATACCCACGACCCTCATAGTTCAGCCATTACATTTAGAGCATTGGGGGTTTCATGAAGTATATGAGTCTAAGATGACACAAGATGCACCCCGCCGTCAAGTCACTAGATGGCGCGTCGCGGAGGGTCTGTGTCCCCAGTGCTCCGAAACAATTCATCGCGATTCACAATTACTTTATTTTTATATTTTGGTTGTAACGTACCAGCAATGGTCACAAATTTTAATATAATACATTTGATAGTACTATTTAGATTTTTGTAAGGAATTATATTACGATTAATTATCCTCAGATTTTCAATCGTATTTAATCAAAATCAAGTCTTATTGTGTATTATGTCCCAAATTTTTGATTTTGTGAGTTTTATTTGATTTAATATTATAAATTAAGCAAACATTAGCTAGGTATTCATTTCCTTTTATGCAATAAAGAATCATGCTAGTTTATTAGAAATACCTGATTAATTTATTGCCATAACCTGCTTTCCACATAAATTTTCTAGCTATTTAAAAATTAAAATTATGTTGATATATTCTATTAAAATCTTTAAGAAAAACCTGAATATGATAAATAAAATAATTCATTTTTGTCAAAGGCATATTTGTAAAGTAAGTAACGCTTTTTAATATAATCTATTGAATAGCAATGGGCTTGATAAAAATATATGCAATGTTAAAACAAAATAGGGTAGCACAAGAATGGATCATTTTATAAGTAGATTTACACATCATAAGATGATAAATTAAACCAGCTGCTGACCCACGTCCGCCACTTGAACATCATCAATCGCAATAAGCCTGACACGCTTAGAAATTGCATCTCGCGGGTGGCGAGCGATAAAAGTTAAAATATTTCTCAAGCACTGCACACGGATATTATGTATATGGTACATAGCATTATTTCCGTTGCAGCTTCCGAGTTTTAACAACAACACTCGCGAGAGAGACTTTCAACAGCAGCATCCAACAAAGCTTGTTATGTACTTATGAGAAATTATTATTGTGTGGAATCTGCGCAACAACAAAACGAACCAGACGGTTAAACGTTTGGGTAAGTGTGTTATTAGATGAAAAGTTAGGGCGGAAGATTTGCAAGTCCATACATACATATAACTATTGAGTCAATTCGATAGTCTCTTTGGAATCATATACTACGAGGAGAATAAATTAAAGTAGCAATCTTCATAATTTTGAAATAAAAATAAATGATATAGCCCTTCAATATAGTCACAGCGTTCCATTTGTATGTGCTCATATTATGTATGTATATATATTTTGTTGTTTCTTTACGTTTCTCGATTTCACAACAACCCGCGGCGCATTATTAAGGATTACCAGATTTTTCCCTTGCGCGGCTTTCGTAAGCCGATTGCGGTTCCCCAACTTTTTTTCCCCGCTAACACAGAAGTCCATTGCGACTTTAATTAAAAAGCGAGGATTACACAAAGAATGGCACGCGGCAATGCCGACCGGAGAGAGCGGACAATTACAGAGAATTTCAATTTGTCGCGGCGAAAAGTGGCGGAAATGCCTTGTGTCGGTTTCCGGAAGCTCTAATTCACCACTCGGAAAAGTGTCGAAGTTTGCGGAAAAATCCCCGAGAGCTTTTTTGACGCAACCACACCGAGCGACCGATGGAGAACGACCGAGTGAGTAATCGACTCGATTTGTCCTCGATTCGCTGCTACGGTTATTTTTTCTCCGCTCTAACTCTAAACAAGTCAATGTGTGCACTCGACGATTGCTAGGAGGATGCCCTATATTCTCGAGTACCTTTTAGCACGTTGACTTGACTAACGAGTGCTAACGATCCAAGCTGTTTTTTGTATTATTTTTTTCGACTCTTAATATCAGACTGAAACGTATGTAAGGGTAATTTTTATCAAATGCGTAACACGTGCAGTTTAAACTGAGTATCATTGTAATATAACATTTTCTATCTACATACATACACAAAATAAATCCATTCTATAAGTCAATTCATAATTCAATTATTATTATTGTGTAATCAATAACATGTATGGCTTTTTAATAAATTATTTATTATTGTATACATTTTAAACATTTCTAAGCGTGAGCAAAAATAGTTTCTAAATAAGCACATAGATTTTGCGGTGCAGGTAATCTCTGGTGGAGGCAGAGATTCTAGAGGGCATGATTTATACGACTAACGCTCTGCCAAGTATTTTGGGAACGGAATTCTGAGATTTGGATGACTTATCAAGATTTTATAGATGAGTCATCCCTTATCTCACTAGATTGCCGCACTATAAGAAAACAGTTTTTTCGTATTTGTGACACATTTTAGCCGCCACAAAATTTGGTCTTTAAAATAAAGCATTTTTATAGTTTATTTTGTGTTTTTTTTTTAATTCAATTAGATATTAATTATTTTGAAAATTAGTATTTTTTAAATAGCTAAGTGCTTAAATAGTTAAAATCTGAAATCATATGAAGATTTGTAACATAGTTTTGTATATCAATAATCGGATTATAATAAATGCGATTATAATTATACACGAAATCGTACATAATATAATTATTGAGATTAATTTTAATTTGAAAAATGTAAATATTATATTCAATATGAAATTGTGCAATATTAAAATTTGTAACCATATAAATAACATTTATGTGAATTGTAGATTTATATTTATTAAAATATCACTTAGTATTTTTTTAGTAACGTTAATATGTTTTATACTATTTTACATTGCGTTTTTATTGTTTGTCTGATTCAAAAATAAATGAATAAATAGGACGAAAATCGATAAAGGATCAAAAAATAAATATTTTAACACATATTTTTATTTTATTAATAAAAACAATATGTAGATTTAAAAAATAATTAAGCAATAAATGTTTAATGCTTTAAGTTTAAATAATTAAAATGATTTATTTAAATTATTTATGTTGCAGAAAATACTTGTTTAGATTTAATATATTTTGAAATCTGTGTAAAAATTTTGACATTCTTAAAAAAATATTACATAATCAATATGGCTACAAAAATAAAAAAAATAACAATGCGCTTATTTTACGCCAATCACTAATAAAAAAAATTTTAGACTACCTGTATTCACATATTTATCTTCTTACAGATTTTATTTTAAATTAAAATCGTTTTTGCTTACGAAAAATATTATCAGAATAATATATATGTATTTTAATTTGAATTAAAACTTATTTTAATTTTTTATATGCAGGCCCTTAAAAGAAATACAGTAGACCCTCCAATAACACGTGCTATTTGGATGCCCATTACAGGCGGCCCACGACTTTCGCACATTTTTTAAAAAAAAACATTTTTTTTAAATTTAAATTTTTTTTAAAAAAAATATAAACATGAATGTGAAACGGAAAAACTTCAGTGTTGATACGAACAAAAAGAAATCAAGGACTCATAAACTTCGCACGATTCGAGACAAAGATGGAAATTATTAGACGTTCTGATAGCGGTGAATCTTTTGCTTCAATCGGACGTTCGTATGATACAAACAGGTCTACGATATGTTCAATTTTGCAAAATAAAAATATAATTAAGGAATAGGTTAAAAATTGTGCAAATTAAAGATATATTTCCACAATCTTTCAAGATATGTTTCCAAAAAAACACAGCACCTAAAAACATGGATGAAATGGAAAAATCTTTGTCGTCATGGATCGATGACCAAAATCAAAAATAAGTCCCTCTGAGTATTTCAATTATTCAAGCAAAAGTTCTTAGTTTGCACAAAGATTGGAAGGATAGATTAAAAAAAGATTTTATCACGGTTTCTCAAGCAAGTAACGGTTGGTATCACAATTATAAAATGAGGTATTCTTTTCATAATATTAAATTTAATGGAGAATCGGCTGACGCGGATAAAGATGCTGCAAAAGAATTTGTTTCCTAATTATCCAAAATTATTGATAATGGAGAATATTCCTCTAGCCAAATATTTAAGGTAGATGAGAGAGGTTTATTTTAGAAAACTCTTTAACAATGAAAAATATAAATGAAGCCTTCACGCATCTTGACAATTTTTTAAATATTATGGAAGATTGTGATCCCAATGGAGAACGCATATCTCAAGTGCGTAGGGCGATCAATAAAGACATAGCATGTTATAAAATACTATATGAAGAAAAGAAAAAGAATAGTGGAAAACAGTTAACGCTTGATAACTTTTTAAAGAAAACACCTGCAAACCCCACTTAAAGATGTCTCTTAAACGCCTCTAAAACATCTTGTATTTACTTGATAAATAAATATTTTAAAATACCCAAAATTTAATTTTTTTTTACTTCCCTCTACTTTCGAACATTCAACATTCGCACACATTTTCAGGAACCAATTATGTGCGAAAGTTGAGGGTCGCCTGTACTCTGTGTTAGCGAGCCAAAGGGATTGCAAAAAAAAATGTTTTCCCCCAACTACACGCACCAAAATAACACGTCCCCAATTTACTGTGTTATTGGAAGGGGGGATCTACTGTATATGGAGGAAGAGGGGGGGGGGTAGGAGCAGCTCAATATGATTTATTTTTATTTTTTATTTTTAGATACATAAAATAAATAAATATTTTCATACAAGTGTTTTTTTTTTTCATAATAAACAGAACGACAGAAGTAGTTTAATTTAATTATTTTTTAGTCAAGACCGAATTCCTTTAATTTTGATAGACAATGATATTTTTTATTTGAAATAAAAAAATATTTCTATAAATAAATCATTTGAGCCAGTCTCAAGCATAATTCGTATTTATAGTCCCATAGGTTGGATTTCACAACTTCTTTCGTTATTTACTGCATTGTAAACACGCACATGGGCCAATATGCAAAAAAATGTTATCCCTTATTGGTGACCCGTATTAAAATTCAGGTGGTATCATATGTTACTAATAAATAATAATTCATGTTTTTTGCTACTTATTATTATTATTGTTATGATTTTCATGTCAACATTAAGTGATTATTTTAATAAAAAAATATATTTTATTATTTATTAATCTATAAATCTGTGTGACAAAATCTCAGCGAAATAGATGCTGTTAGAAACGAACGAGGATGGCGAGGACATGGAGAGGTGGCGCAGATATATCAGTACAATTTCCATGATTGCCTTTTCTACGTACATATATCCTATATAAATTTCTGAAGCTTGATGTGCAAAATAAAATTTACAGCACACACTTTAAGCAGTCAAAGGAAGCGAATTCCGAGCTAGGCAAACGACGACACAGGCGCACAGCAATCACCAGCGCGCTTGATGGGTTAAAGGAGTAAATTGCTTTGTGGAAACTGCTACTGTCGCTTTGGGATATGTTTAACCAACTATCGAGGGATAAACTGCTTCAGTTCCGTTAAAACGTATACAGATTAAGTTGCGACCGCATTTCGAACCGCCGTTCTAACGGTCGATGCGGAAATCTGTCATTTGTCACTGCGGTCGAAAAAGGTTGAGGTCTCCTGGAGCGGTCAACCAACCGGCCGGACTCACGCGTGGGTCCATACGTGTGTAAAGAGCGTAAGTCATTTCGTTCGAATACGGAGTAAGCAGTGTAGGCAGACGACAGTGACATCACACGATAGTGTTTTTCAAAGACCCGCAAGCAATTGCGGTGACCCCGCCGCTGCTGTGGGCACGGACAACAGATCGTTCTGTATACTATTTTTTTTGTTTACGGGCGCCGCAACGGAGCGTACTAGTTTTTGTTTAAACAAATCATAAAGAAGCCTCTCTCGGTGTTGTAACGGTTGAGTAATGGAGTTTTCGCGGCGGCTTAAGAAAAATGGAGTGAAAAGAGGCAAAGACATTTTTTAGGTGTCAGACAATCGACACGTTAATAGAACACTTTTTTAAAGGCTCAGACGCTGTCTAATTACTGTTATAATGCTATGTATGTTATATAATAGAAACAGAGTGACCAAGCATGTTTATTCCGCAAATATAAATTAATAAACACGGTGTTGCTACCACGTTTTTCGTAAACGATGAAAAAGTCAACTGGTGTAAGGTCATTAATTGAATATACGACATGTAAGATTTTATCATCGGGGTTAATTATTATGGCGGTCGTTATGACCCTGTGTAAAATGTACACACAAAAGTTTTTTCATCATAGATATACTATACATGAAGTTAAATGTTTATAACTCGTTTAAAAGTTATTAAAATAATCAAAATTTCAATTATATAACATAAATATTTCAACAAAATTATTTTTCAAGGCTTTCGAGAAAGAATTAAAGAAATGTTACGATATAAGCGGAATCCGCATACCCTTATCTTTCATTCACTCTCGTCAATAAACACGCGAGCGATCGAGTGGGAAAGTATCTCACCCCCCGCCCCTGATACATATATGTTAATACCTCTCGTTAGAGTACATTGATTTCGTTGAGTATCGCGCAATTACCAAATTTAAAATTGTATAGAAATATGTAAGTTTTTAAATATTTATTTTATATAAATTAAAAAAAAAAACACATAATCCTACGCATCAAAGAGCAAACGCGAAGCCAAACGGCACACACAGGAAGCCGTATATTTTCACGAAAATTTCGGGTTTTAGGGTCGCCATCCACGGAAGTAAAGCCTTCGACGACAGTTTTCCGACCGAACTTTATCATCGGTCCGAAGGGACGCCCATTTATTTGTATTTATGTTCGGGACCTTTAAAATTATCGGCTCCCACAGCCGGTACCCACCACCGTGACGAAGGCAAAAATGCGTCTGAGTCTTCTACTGCAATAGGAGACTGTAATCAAGCTGTCTCAATATATCTAAATTAGGCTGATTGCTTCATTCACATCATGATGCACAATTACTATTATATTTTCTCTTGTCACAGCGATAACTCAATGTCGTCCGGGTTGCATCAAGTGACACACAATGCTTATGTTATGGGTGCGGTGTTTGCTGCGAATTTTTATCTGCGGTTCAAGAACCCAATTTCGGGTTTCGGGATAAGAATCACTCGAACGGAGGGTCAGATGGGTAAAAAGCACTTTTATGCCGGTGCCGGATAAGATCGGAATATAGAGGAGCACTCAAATGTGTGCGTGTGTGTATATCGCAAAGTGATCGGTGTTATGGCGTGATATTAAAATGAGATAACTAGAAAATAACGGAGGTGTAAAAAATACCATATAGATTATGTAGATCAAGCCTTATGCGACTAAATGTTGTGGCAATTATGCAGAAATTTAGTATTTGCAATAAGTGAGTCATTAAAAAATTGACATATATTTTCTATTTTAAAAATCTATGATATAACATTACTTTGTATGATTCATTTGAAACTGTATGGATTTCAACCACCTGCATAGTTTGTTATAATTTAAAGGCCATTTTAACGACCACAATACATTCACGACATTGATCAAACAATTGCGTTATTAATTATAAATAATCCACAGACTACCTAATAGCACATCTATTCCGAGACATTCATATAAAAATAAGTCTTTGTTTGGAAAGAATGCGCGATATGTGACAATACATTCACCCTGCGCATAATATTATTGTTCTTCTATCCTCTGGTTAACAATCGCCGGAGAAGCCATCTGAACCATTTTCTTTTTAAAGCGTAAACAATTTTTGTAGCTGTGTCCAAAGCGCCATGCATTCGGCCCACAATTATTTTAATCTGCGATTCAATAGAAATGTCTCGAAACAGCATTATAAAAGATGTCATATAGGAAGACGCGGTGAGACGCCATGAAGTCACAGCACGAGACGTATCCGTAGATTGTCCAGCATCACCACAAGAACACATCGCGACAGATCACAGACGACAATATTTCAACTCTACACTCTAGCGAAAACTATTCGACATTTATATGTGTTTAAAAATATTAATTTATTTTAGCTGCAAAGTCGCAATTATATTGCATCAAAAGCTAAAATAACCAAGCCGAATATTAATAGGCGGTATCCCAATTTTTTTTAAAAAACTTAAAATAAAAGCCAAACTTTCTTTTTTTTGACATGATTAATTATCCATGGATCAGACATCTTTTCGGTTACCTCATTAAAGCCGCTCTAAAGCGCATCCTTGCAAAACACAGAATGCATTCTCCATTGCACAATGGAGGCGTAATGCAGACTTATTACCGTTTCGAATCACTGTCATTATGTTACGGGTACTTTTTTGTAAAACTGTGACGATAAAATGACCTCACGAAATGATTGTTCTCGCAAAAGAGCGGAACTCTGATTCAGAGTCATGACCGTGAAATGTTAATTTTTTATTCAAAGCTACATATAAAAAAGTCCATGAACATCCCATTATAAAGTGGTCCTTGAACTGCCAATTCGATACATACAATGCAGATTACTTCAGTGTCTGTCTGCCACTCCAAGTCGGTAAACTCTATTCTTTCTTTTAACCGTTCGAATTAATATTTAACCAAGTCGTGTACGAGCGACGAATTCGCAAGTGCAATTTCGTGCCTTGTTTGCGAGCAACAAGTGCAACGCGCGAAAGTTTGAGAGTGCACAACCCGATTTTACAATCTTGCTACAAGCTATGGAAAAGTATGCTGACCATAAGAACACGTTCGAGTAACTACATAATGTCGTTTGTTTCACCGCATCGACGATGGCATCCAAAGTGGTTGTAATGTCGTGCGTAATTGTGTGGGGTTAAAAGAAACAAGACGCCATAACAAGGTATCCGTTAACTGATATAATAACGACGAAAAATGATTCTAGCTCAAATAAATCAAGAGAGGCATATATAAAAGTGCTTCGAAACATCAACGGTAATAAGTATTAATTTTATATATATATATTTTTTTTTTATATATATATAATATATATAAAACACATTAGAAATCGTCATGTAGGAACATTCAGAAATAATTCGGCTTTGAGAAAACAATGATTCCGGGTCTCATAACAAAAATGGCATTTTATATATTTTTAACATCGTAACATAATTTCTTGAATAAGTAATAATAAGTACGAGTTAACCCTTTCTATGCTACAAAAAATATAAAAGTTATGCGAAATATTTTAATTAGGCATTAAAAAATATTAAAAATTTCTACTCATAATATTTACATGATAATAAGTGTGTGTTTTTTGCTGCTCAGTGTTGCCATATAGTAAATTTTAGTCCAGGTCAAAAGCAATAAAATCGTGCCATCGCGGTGAAAACGCTCGATTATTAAGACTTTTTATAGCAATGTTATGGTGAGAATCGAATAAAGTATGTACATCTAAACCAAATTTTGATCAATAGGAGAACGCAAAAAACAATTATCCCTTCTCAGAAGTCAAAAATCCACGTCAAAAGCAATAAAATCATGCCGTCGCCGTCGCAGTGGGAACGCTCGTTACCGAGCGTTCCCACTGCGACGGCGTCGACACGATTTTATAGCTTTTGACGTGAATTTTTGCCTTCTGAGAAGTGATAATTGTTTTTGCGTTCTCCTATTGACCAAAATTCGGGTTGAATATACTTTGATCAGCCCTCTTGTATTTTATTTTCTATACATACATATAGAAAAGTTGAAATCATATAATTGTATTAGCACCTGCCAGATAATTTATATTTTAACTAGTAAAACTATATATCTACTGGTGAAAATGTATTCCGATATGATTTTACTAAGATAATTCAAAAATATTTTCGGGTTAGATTCGAGACTATTTTTTCTAGATTTTTTTTAGGAAGAAGCACATGAAACTGAATGTATTATTTATTTATTTTGCTGCAATTACTGATAATATAATCTATGAAAACATTAAATTTATATAGGTATTCGATCTGAAAATTAAGATCGAATATGGAAGATTTTTTACTATTGATATAGCTTTTTTAATATTCATATAAAGTGTGATTTAAATATTAATAAAAAAAACTCCACCTTCATTCATACTTTTGTGAAAATTTAAGCTTATAGGTGGTATTTCGATAATTACAAAGGATACCTAAAAACATGTTTACTCGACAAATTGTCTGTGTCGCTATTGTGTAATTTCGGCTTTTAACAATAACCACTAAACATATATTTAGTGATTACTGTTAAAAGTCCCAGATAATTTATTTAATTGTAGTGGAAACAATTCCAAAAAAAGCTTACAGGATAAGCACAATAGAAAATGTTACGACGATTGATTTTACATACAATTTATAATGATCCATCAAGAAAGCTTGGATGAATGGGAAAGAATTGCATTAATTTTTAGCTCTACCTCCATTTCACCATTTTGTGAAAGTTGTGGCATTTCGATAATTACAAAGGATAGTTACTTATTCGACACTTTCAATAGTCTGTGTCGCTATTGTGAAATTTCAGGTTTTCTAAATTATCGATTTATACTGTTTTTTAAGCTAAACTATTGTCGTTTTTAGTGGTTATTGTTAAAATCTATTGTAGTGGAGACAAATAAAAAAAAACTTACACAGAAGAAAGAATGAAAATTGATTTTACATACAATTTATAATGGTATTCGAGAAAGTTTGGATAAATGGGATAGAATTGCATTAATTTTTAGCTCCACTTCCAATTCATCCTTTTGTAAAGATTACGTTTCAATGTGGCATTTCAGTAATTACAAAGGATGACACTTTCAAAAGTGAGAAGAGAGAAAATAGCATTATTGTTTAGCTCCACCTCCAATTTATCCATTTGCGAAAGTTTAAGTTTCGAGGTGACCGTCCGATAATTATAAAGGATAGTTAAAAAAATGCTCATTCGACACTTTTGATAGTGGGTCGCTCTATTATTCAATTCCAGATATTCTGAATTATCGATTAATAATGTTTTGATAATCCAAACCATTGTTACGATAATTTAAACAAACAAACTTATAGGACAAACTCAAGAAAATAAGTGACGACGATTATTATTTAATGAAAAATATTTGAAGTGCATGAAATGTCACAATTTGTCCTTGAAATTTACTTAAAAAGTCACAACTTACTACTAATAATATTGGTCTATAATAGATTTGTATTTAAAAAATCTTATTATAAGGTTGTTTATTATTTGTTTTTACTGTTAGACTGTTTTCTTGGCAATTACAAAAAAAAAAACATTACACTACTTCTTGAACTAAATACCGTAACATTTATCCTTGTTACGTGTTTTAGACGTACTAGGGACGGGTACAATTAAAATGTATGTACATGTACTTTTCTGTAACATTATAATATATATAAACTAGACCGTTATATTACCTATAAAATTAGTATTTAATGCATAAGAAAAGAACAATATTTATAAAAATATTTTTTTAAATAGACTAGAAATATTTTTAATAGCTATTCTATTTCAGGTATTTGCGCTCTGACTTTAATTTAATTTATAAAAAAAAATTAAATCTAGAGCTCGTTTCTTTCATACGCTAACAATATCATCGGTTTATATTAAATTTTAAAAATAGCCACATCCGTATACAATTTAATTCAATTACAAGTTTCTTTGTGACTGATATATATTTAATCTGGCACAGCACTTACATAGAATGCGATTATCCCCAATTCTTAAAAGTCTAATGCGGCTTACCTGAAACAAAAAAAATATTTGTTATTATAATATATTATAGTATAGCATATACAAGGCTTCCAGTTTTGTAAAATTGAGTACGATGCCAAGAAACGTGGCGAATATTTATGCATTCGATGCGAATATAGAAACGGGAACGTGCGCAGTGTATACAAAGGGCGTCTGGTCTTATAAACAAATTCGTGTGAAGAATGAATCTTTCTCAAGAATAAGATTGTTAAGAAAATTACGCTAATAATAGAGGTACCGGAAAGTAAGTATTTGGGTTACTTTAAAATAAATATTTTTAAGCGAAGGATCTTCTTGAAATAAACACAACATAGATTAATACTAATAAGACACGTTTTTTATATTTATGTTTATTAAATTAAACAATTATTAAATACATAAATATTACAACATCATTACCTAGTATGGAACATAAACAATCATATCGTTTTTCCTCGATTTCCTCAACTGCTGCGTTAACACACTTAGCCGAGCAAACATACTTAGAGTATTTTAGTGCCGAGCGTTTATTTGTTGTGCGATAGAAAATATACATATATATGACAAAATGGCCGACCGCTTATTACTATACTAGTTTTTATATTATATAGAGAGAGGAAAGTCTGTTTGTTCGACCGTATATTATATGACAATCTCCTGTTTGCGATGGCAATGCACGTAAATATTAAAACGGTGTTTATATATCTTTTGATGTGTTCTCTTTTTTATTGTTACAAGGCGTTCTCCAGTTGCCAGTTTGAGTTCTTCGGAATATGCCACTTACTGTCTTTATGGATGCACTCTTGAAAGTTTCACTTGGGGAACTTTCAACGCTTTTTATATTATTTATAGCATCTAAGCTACGCTCGAGTTTATTGATATTTTTTTTCTGATGTTCAATAGGGAATATATATTCATAAGTATATAAGCATATGTGTGCAATAAACACAAATGCACTTCATTGATTTTATGCTGTTTATAATTTAATGTCATACGCCTATCTCTAGCATTATTATTGTAATGAATGAATCGTGATTGAAATGACTTAAGCTTGAGGCGCTGGAAACAAAGCCGTATATTGTTACGTGTCCGTTTTAATCATATTAAGAAATTGATATTTTATCGAGAGACTGGCTTATACAAATATGAAATTCAATATAGATTCAATTGAGACCATCGGCATGCAATATGTTAACGCAGTTGCAGCGTCGTATCTAAATTAAAATTCGTTACACATGGAAAGCTCAACGTCTCTGTGGCGCCATAGAATGATTCATGTTCAGTTCGCCATCTTTAAAAAATTATAATTTCTCTATAAAAAGATGCGTTTAAAATACAAAAATTATGTATTAAAATGCATTATTTATTTATCACTGTATCACGCTTATTTTCCATATGATGAAATGACTCAATGTAAATTATAGTTGATTTTTTTCAATACTGCTATCTAATACAAAGTACTTAAATACATTTTTATAATAATAGGAAGTCAATCAAAACATTTACATGCAATGCTTAAAAGTCAGTGAAAAATAGTTAATTTGACTGGCGAGGCTAAAAAACTCCTGATCTAAGATATAAACTTGTAATTATTTTTCAACGATTAGATCATGATACGGTTGCCTTTTTTAGTAAAACATCATGCATGCGTGTTTTTTTAAATTAATATAAATAAAAAAGGGTGTATCGAATGCTCGACGGGCGCCACAGGTGACTTTCACATATTTTTTTATCAATCTCATTTATTAAATTGTGCAACTCTTTAAGAGGTGATGCAAAAAATAAATGCCACTCTGATGCACTTTATGTATATGCCAATACGGCAATTAATAATAAGTGTGTGAAAAAATAATATTTACAGACGCCACACTTGTGTTTAACCTTCGCACGAAAGGATTATTATTCTTGGAAGAAATGTGCGTTGTTAATAAGAAACATAAATAAATGTCATCACCGCAACGATGAATATTTAAAGTGACGCCTTCTGATATAAACATTCGACCAACAATCGCAGATGGAGAAAAAACCAGTGTTAATTTATTGATTCTGTATTGTTTGTTTGCGTTGAGCGTAGGATTTCAATGGTCGACTTATAATTGACTAATAACTGAGTTTATCCTTCTTCATCAGACCAAAGAGGTATTGAAGGCCTTCGATGGATTTTTGGGAAAGCGTAGGTTTTAGATACTTCCGTTCTATCGCACTCGGACCATAGTTGGTATCGATCACTTGTCGCCATCGATGTTTGTTTTTGGCTTTTTTCAATCAATTGGAGAGTTTGCTTAGTGGGCGATTCGAGTGCATCCATTTCCTGTGTGTTGGGTAAATATAGTTATTGGCGTAGTTAAATTCAATTAATGTTGTTTATCAACGTTCTAGCAGTTCTAGCTTTCGAACAAGGTAGGCACAAAGTACGATTTTGTACAATTAGTATACATATGTATTCAAGCTGTTGGATCTTAAGGCGGCTGCTTCTTCCGTCTTGGTCGATAATTAGCGTAGCTCCACTCACTTGAGTTCAGCTTAAATCGGAAGTTAAGTAGTAGAAATATATTTCGAAAATAAGTGTCGTTAGTACGCGATGCTATGTACGCGTTTTTATATTTTTTATGAGATACGAAATATGCTTCACCCTTTCCTACTCTTTGCCGTCCAGCTAATGCGATGCTTTAGGGCGGAAACATACAATGTTATAGTCCAGTGAAACCACACGCACGCTAGACTAACACCATCATACTGTAGGAGTTGATATTACATATATATTATTTTTTGTGCGAAATGGATCAAAATATATATTTTTATATCGACGATTTACTTGATATATCTAATGTTGATATGTTGATAAGATTTATCAAATATAAATATGATGGTAAATTTTAAATGTTTTGAATTTACAAAAAAGTGCAACCAGCTCAGAAATATTTCGAGTCAGAAATAAATATTTTATAAAGCACGGCTTAGATTAGAAGTGGGTTATTGGTCTTTGCACAAACGGTGCCCCAGCAATGACATTCTGAAGTAACCTCAAAAATTCAAGCAGTTGCGAATAATGATTTTTTTAAGCAATCACTGTGTAATCCACCGTCAAGTGCTGACATCGAAAGTAATGCCTCCCGAAAGTTGTAAATTTTATAAGAAAACCTACCAATAGTAGGTTATTTAATCATAAATGTAATAGTATGAGCTCTAAACACAACGATATTTTGTATTACACTGAAATTAGATGGCAATCTAGGGAAAAAATGTTATTGCGTGTTTTTGAATAGAAGGAAGAAATTCATTATTTTCTTATAAATAAACGTATGGGATTATCTAAATTATTTAACAACGAGGGATGGACCTTGAAGTTTACAAATTTAACGAGGTAAATAAATTAAATTTACAGCTTTAAGGTCCATTACATAATTATTTTAGTGTAGCAGAAAATATTGAGGCATTTAAAAGAAAATTATGTTTTCTTTATTTGCAATTACGATTCATTCAAACAATGATAATTGGCTATAATAAAAAAATTGGAAGCCACAGCGTTCACTGTTATAGTATGTTACTCTTCATATAAGAATGTCATTTATGTATCGGTCATACTTTTATTTATTAACAGTTGGAGATTTGGAAAAATGATTAAATATGACAATAATGTTATACAGAAAGCAATTAACCGTAGCTCAGCTTAACAACGAATTTAAATCACATTATAGATTTTTATGTAATTTATTATTTATTATAGTAAATTTCACTCGCTCGCAGTTTGGGCAAAGTCGCTGCCGGTAAGACGAGGAAGGATTGTCGTGAACATCTCGCACCATACGGTCCGTTTGGATTCTGATAATATCGATCTTCACCCGAGTCGCAACAATACTTATTTTATGGCATGTCACTAAATTTATTAATAACCTTAGAAGCTGAAAGCCGCAAATATTCGCCGTGTTTCATCAAAGAAATATACTCCAAACATTAGTAGAGAAATATTTGCTCCTTGTGATACTCAATATCGACAATATTCAATATCATATCATATAATAAATATAACACTAACATAATTTGCTATATTTTTATTTTAAATATAACTAAAGATTAGCCGAAGCATACCATATTTGAATTATTGAGTCGTTGTTTCAATTTTATGATATGATTCACCATTACAAAATCCGTTATAAAACTATTATGGTAGCACCAGTTAGAGCCTCTGCGCACTAAACTTATGCAATTATAGGTAATAGCAAAATCCATCTAAAGCCAAATAAGGTTGAGAAGCATCGGCACAAACAATCCGAATGAACATTGTTGACCCCGACCGTTTAAAATGTCAAAAAAATCGGGTCAGCTATGCGTGGGGTATAAACAATTTTGTAACATCTTCAATCGACGATATGACAATCATTGTATGCAAAGAGCTCAAATTTTTATTTTATTTTATATATGCAATTTTATAGAATAGATTATGGTTTCTTTTTAAATAAAGTTGTGTATGTATGAGTGTGTGAGTGTATGTGTGTGAGAGGGAGCTTTTAATTAATTTGTCTCGTTCGCGAACAAATTCACTTTGGTAAAGCTCTCGCACACAAACAAAACAACTGGAGCATCAAGATTAATTCAAATTGGTAAGTCACCATAGACGCTTTATCGGCGGAAGCAAATTCGGAATGTCTAACAAGAACAAACGTTACAATGTATGCGCAAACAAACAAACAAAGCGCAAGACATTGTACGTAATGATCATATAAACACAAAGTTGAGTAATGGCTCTCTGATAGATTGTTGTTTCGTAATCGCACACACACACACACACATCGTTGCGAAAATTAGCAAAAAGGTTGCTGGGATACGTCGCTTGGTGCCTTTGCAATTAAGTAATTTTGCTACAAATGGAGAATAAACGTTGTATAATGATGGCTTTTTTTTTTGACAATTAGAAAGCGATGAGTCTGCCGGATTTTGAAGATGATTCATGAATGGATGGAAAATCGGCTTTATGCAATATCACTCAGTAACGATTCAGTTTTGCAAATAATGATACGTAACAATAAATTGTAATCCATTTACTAAAATCAGCGAGATATGCAGCTGTCTATGTATGTATAATACACAAAAATATAAAAGCTGTTTTTCAAAATATCTTGATATAATCCTATAATTAAACGCTAATTTTGGAAGTCTTTTAAGGTGAATTTTGATGTTTTATATGTAACTGAATTATTTTTTAAAAAAGCGTCTCGAAAGTAAGCTCTCGGGGCTAAACAATTGCTTTATGAATTGGAAATATTTTACGAAACACATACTAGCGGATTTTTTCCGAGACGTTAATCACAGGAAAAACTACTCTTTGTGTGGAAAGGAAGCATTTTATTCCACGTAAGCGATTATTGTTCTTCTACTTCATGTAACTTCAGGTACCTTATAATCCATATACCGACTGTCTTTGTTCAGATCCATTTTAAAAGTTAATTTTCAAGTGGCCCAAATTTAAGTGACGGATAAACTTGTTTAGTAAGATATACTTTATTACGCTTTTAAGTTATTAAAAAAAAAGTTTAACGCTTAACTGTCAGTCCCGCCACAAAAAAGGTAACCTAACTGAAAATTTTATAATTTATCTAAATTTAGAAAACTCAGTCTTAAATCCTGTATATTATTTTTAAAACAATTAAAATAATTATATTCATTTTTATGCGAAAAAAATGAAATCTAAAAGTTATTTTAAGATAATATTGTGAACATTTTAAAGCAAATTAAAAGCTGAACTAACTTAACCGATAAACATATATCAATAAAAATATAAAGAAATGTCCTTTAATCTAATATATAATTCACGATATTTAGAACAGGTACACGATAGTTTAAATTTATAAATTTAAAATTAAATACTAAAAATAAAATTTTAACACTAGATTTACAAAACCTTCTGATTTATATTCTGATATGATTTGTATCGAAGTTTTTTTTCTATTTTTTTTTTACGACGTTTTATATTTGAACAATTATATAGCTAATTATTTTTGAAAATCTGGTCACTACATACCTATTTATAAAGACATCCGTCAAATTGACGTGATTATATAGTGTTTTAAGTCCGGTATCTACACACTGACTAGCCGCGGTACCTCACGATAGTGAGGGACCGACAGTAAAATTTTTACCAAAGTACTAAAAAATACTTTATAATAAAAATAAGTGGAATATTGTTTTTCATATTTATTAAAAAATAAAATTCCCAACTTTCCTAGATGTTTTGAAAATCAAGTATTTAATGTAATTATCATCAAATGTTTTTTTCAGACAGTGATTCATAAATTACTTTATTATATAATAGTAATATAAAATAACTATATATGTACATCTATTTAGACCGCGTTGATTTATTTGTATTATATATTATGTATTTAAAGGAGGACATAACTGTTATTACACATATTAGTATATAAAAATTAATGCATAATACATTTTATACTGAAAATTAAATCTGTGGTTTATACAATATATAAAAATCGAGAATATCAGGAGCTATAAGAATGTATTAAAGAAGTGAGAATCAGAACCTACACATATGTATATGCTGAGCGAAATATGGTTTTGTGATTAATGAGCAAACGGAAATTGCGCGCAGCGAAAATTTCAACAGCAAAAATACTGATCATAGATGATCAATATTCACATAGATGTATATTTAAGTATACGGCAATATATATAAAAAATATGATTTTAATTGGTATGATACACTTACATTTTCTATGACAACACATTTTTTACTTAAAAATAGAGAAAAATATAAATCAGTTGGAAATAAAAGTAAAATATATTTGACAATCAATAATTCAGTCACCGTGAAATATATACCTATTTATTTAATGACTGATAATGAAAAGACCTGGGTTTAAATTACATATGGCCCATGGTGATTTTAAATTTTCTATTGTATCTGCAAGATTGGAATTAGTGATTAGTATATTATTTTAATTTTGATAGATCATCACAGATTATAATTTCTTAGATTTTCCTAATCTCATAGATGAAAATTGAAATTGAGTTAGGTCGTACGTATAAGTAGTTAAAAATAATAGTGAATTATTTCAGCACATAATAAATATCATTTATATATTAAAAAAATAAAAATATTACTACTAAAATAATATGAAGCATGCACCAAATAAAAATGACAATATCTTAAATAGGTTTGTCCAAAGATTAAGCCAATTCAATATGTGCTTTGATTTTACAACCCTTTTTGTCTTTAAAAATAACGGTTCATTCAGTGTTAACATGAGGTAAACTCACATAAAAAAGTAATACATTAACTTATTCGTAAATGAACCGTAGAAATGTTTTATGAATTATCTTTGAACCTAGATTTACAAAGCTTTCTTTTCTGAAGTTCTGGATGTGTCAATAAAGAGTCATAGATTGAGACAATATAACAATGAACTTCAAAGTTCTGAATGTGTTAAGATATAGTGATATATTCAAAACCAATGTAGTAACTCAAGCATACATATGTTATTAATAAAAGGTAGTAAATAAAATATAAAGTGTGTTACTAACCATATATTTTGACTAAATATAAAATTGAACAATGTTCTATATTATAAATAAATAATTTTTAAAGTTAGTTGATTATGTATTGTTTATATGATATGCAAGTAAGTTAAGTACAGACTTGATGATATTAATATACCAAATATATCAATCATTTCTGAGGACTGAATTCCTTGATGGCATGAAGTTTGTAGTAGCATGATTATAGCACATAAAATGAAGAAGCTTGCCTTTGATACACATCAATCATAGTTGACACGTGTTACGCTACCAAATTATCATATTTCATTCAAAATCAATTTACTATACAAAAAAGGAATACTCGATACATTTATCATACGCACAACTTCAGATACGAATCTTTCCTATCCTTATACGAATCAGAATCAAGTTTCGGCGTTTTCATTTTATACACGTCGAAAAAACAGGAGTGGTCTCGAATGACCAACCCACATACACGTGAGTGATATAGTCGAACAGGTTAATTGCGCAACCGTCGCACCCAACCCAATTTGTAGCGACAATACTATCGCAACCTGATTATTCGCCATATAACAATGGCGTATGTTTAAAAGGCGGTTTTATTATATTTATATTAATATATAGGCGCTTCGGAAAATTAATGAATTCATTGCAATTCGAGCAACCGGTCGGAATAGTATTATAGCGCCGACATAAAGCTCTAATTGCTTTCCGGCATCGAATTGAGGCATGCAATCCTATATCCCATATCCAGACTCATCTTAGTTCATCTATATCATATTATATATCTGCATATCTTGGCTCAGGTGGAAAGCCCCTGTTTAATTAAATAAACAGGTATGTATGTACATATATATTTTTATAAATTTGAAGACATTTCTCGATTACTCGAGTGGCAAATAATGCTACTGACTCAATTACTCGTTGATATTTCAACGAGCACGATATTAGTGCACACTCTTTATGACGTAATTCATCCATTGAATTCCATTTTCAGATAATGAATATGAACTTGACACGGTTAATGAGATTATCGCCATTATCACTATTCAAGCGGTCTCAGGACTGTTCGCGGTAACCTCGCGGCCTCTTCTGCCTTCAGGATATGTAACAATTGATTATTTTTACAAAATAACTGTTACCTTATATAAGCGATATAACATCCGAAATTGCGGCGGCGTATAAATTAAAACACGTATCGGTAGATCGGTCGATTTCCGAGAAGATTTATTCATAGTCAGCGCGAGAAGAATTGCCCGGCCTGATTGTATTTAGGTACTGTGTATCGATAGAGATAGAGAGACGTGAGCGTAAATATTCCGTGTACAAAAAAGGGTTCAACGCACACAAGACGGCCGGGCGGCGGCCAATTTTTCGGTTGTAAGGTTGTAATAAAAATTTAAATTGGCCCGATTAGCGCCGACCGTTCTCATTAATTTCGACGCGGAAACGTAACAAACGCCTCGCGCTAATGGCCCTCGGTAATAGTAATAATAATACTAATAATACCCCTCCCCCCACTGCCAATACAATGTATGTAAAATAAAACATTGGACTCCTGATAAGATGCGTTAGTTACTTTTAAATAATTTTGAAGGCTTTCTATTT
Organism: Plectrocnemia conspersa; assembly: GCF_051122295.1. Lineage (NCBI taxonomy): Eukaryota > Metazoa > Arthropoda > Insecta > Trichoptera > Polycentropodidae > Plectrocnemia > Plectrocnemia conspersa. Next base: position 4,250,945 of record NW_028277176.1, on the reverse strand, counting down.
TTAAGCATGTATTACATACGCTTCATTTTGGCAGTATAATTTCTCTATTGTTTTGCTATTAGATGTTGTCGATTTTATTTTTTACTAATTTTCAATAAAATTCACTTTCTCTTTTTTTAATTTTTATAATTGGATATGTTCGACAGTTGAGACTATGATATATCGTATGTTTTTTTATTTATTTAAAGCTTAAATTATTGTTTCAATTATTACCACAAAGGACGCCTACACATACTTAAGAAATTGCTTGGAATAAATAATAGAAAATAATCGTACAAATTATTTTTTATAAAATGGGTTATTTTTATATATTTTGTGCATACGTATTTCAAATTAAATATTTATTGTATAGAATATGTACAATAAAATAATTTAATATATAGATTAGGGATATTAATAGAATTAAAGATAAAATTGATTAGAAAAAGTGGTCAAACTTTTTTCTTAAGTATATATGATGAAAGTTTAATAATACGTATTTAATTTAATTAAGTTATTAAGTAATGTATATAAATAAATATGTGTTATATAAGATATATACATACATATAAACACGATTAACATGTAACATATGCTAATAAAAGACTAATTTATTTACAATACGTTTTGTAGCATAACTTCAATAAAGCGTAATAAAGTTAATTTCGTGAAAAAATATACAGTGTATATTTTTGTAGCGATTTTGATATTTAAAGTTTCACTTTTTTATTTTAAATAATAATTAAAAGATAAAGATAAAAACCAGAAAGCAAATTTTATGATTGTAAAATGAATTATAGTATTTTGATGAAAAAACGATACATTTTACTTAAAATTTTACACAATAAAAAAGACATCATTGCTTAAATTTTACGTAAAAATGGGCTTTTGGTTTAATTAAGTCAGGGCTGTGGAGTCGGAGTCGGAGCATTTAAAACGGAGTCGAAGTCGTAAAATATCGACTGACTCCAACTCCTTTTCAATTCTTCACGCCGACCAATAATTTTATGCAGGTAATATGAAGTAAACAAAAATTATGCACTTAATCAAATACCTAACAACAGCCGACCGGCCCCCGGCCGGAGTAGTTACACGTAGATGTATACAATGGCGCGGCACTAATCCAAGCGAATGTTTCTACACTGGTTATATTTACATTATTTATTATTTACTAATTACTTTCACACCTGGCATAAAAATTAAGAACTAGACAACATGCCCAATATGTATAGAAAAACACGAAAATTGTATACCAAAAATTATTAATTAATTGTTTTTTTTTCTGTGTTGTGAAATTAAATAATTAAAATAATTAAAAATATTTTATCGAAATTTTTAATTTCAGAGTCGGAGTCATGAAAAATTTGAATAAACATAAATTATAATTTAGACGTTAAAATTGATCGGCTTGTCTGCTGATGTGATAATGTGTCAGATTTTTATATTATTGATTCGAGACGTCTCTGGTGAATAACAGATGCAGAAATTGGTCGGCCAATTGCATCGCTTGAATATTCAACCAACGAAATTCGTTCACGCGTTGAATAAATTAATCTGCAAGATAAACACATTGCGAGTAGATTACAATATCGGTTATTACGCCAGATAGACGCATTTTCTATTGCAACCTTTACGCAAAAGTGTAGTTTTTAGCGCTTACATATGGTTAAAAGATATGTTAATAAAGAGGTGGTCTGTGTTATTAGGCATTTTGTCAAAATGTATTGCAATTTCTATAGTATTAATAATATCATTTATTAATTTAATATTTCGTTAATTTTAATAGTGAAAAATACGGAGCATATTTTAAAAATCTTATACAATTTTTTTTGTACTTAAACATAAATATAATATAGTATTAAGAATACATGTAATTTACGTAATACGAATAATAGTAAACTACTATATAATGTTTGTTAGTACAGTAAGCTATTTTTTTCAAAATATTTTGTTAAATAAATATGGGTTAAAAAATTATACATACAAATATTAATGACTAAACAATAATGATCTTACAGTTAAAATCAGTGTGAAAATTTACGTATTTATATAACAAAAAAATATAAACATAATTTATTTTTGAATAAAAAAAAAACATTTTTAAACCATTTAAACGCCAGCGACTCTTATATTTTTTTTATAAATTAATTTTCTAATCTAAGTTAATGAATTATTTACAAATTATATATTTTTTTAATTATTAAATATTATTGTGCTAGCTTCGTTTATCAGTAAATCAATTATTTTATATTTATTTTTAGAAATAGATACTGAAAAGTGAAGAGAAATAATAGGTAACTCACTAAAATGTCGCTGGCGAATAAAGGCTTAAATAATTATATACCCCTAATAAAA